>NC_143129.1:99332461-99633942 GCF_059928025.1 Delphinapterus leucas
AACATTCTCCAGGATAGATCCTATCTTGGGTCACAAATCAAGCCTTCATAAATTTAAGAAAAATGAAATTGTATCAAGTATCTTTTCTGACCACAACACCATGAGACTAGATATCAATTACAGGAAAAGATCTGTAAAAAATACAAACACATGGAGGCTAAACAATACAGTACTTAATAATGAAGTGATCACTGAAGAAATCAAAGAGGAAATAAAAAAATACCTAGAAACAAATGACAATGGAGACACAACGACCCAAAACCTATGGGATGCAGCTAAAGCAGTTCTAAGGGGGAAGTTTATAGCAATACAAGCCCACCTTAAGAAGCAGGAAACATCTCGAATAAACAACCTAACCTTGCACCTCAAGCAATTAGAGAAAGAAGAACAAAAATACCCCAAAGCTAGCAGAAGGAAAGAAATCATAAAAATCAGATCAGAAATAAATGAAAAAGAAATGAAGGAAATGATAGCAAAGATCAATAAAACTAAAAGCTGGTTCTTTGAGAAGATAAACAACATAGATAAACCACTAGCCAGACTCATCAAGAAAAAAAGGGAGAAGACTCAAATCAATAGAATTAGAAATGAAAAAGGAGAAGTAACAACTGACACTGCAGAAATAAAAAAAAATCATGAGAGATTACTACAAGCAACTCTATGCCAATAAAATGGACAATCTAGAAAAAATGGACAAATTCTTAGAAATGCACAACCTGCCAAGACTGAATCAGGGAGAAATAGAAAATATGAACAGACCAATCACAAGCACTGAAATTGAAACTGTGATTAAAAATCTTCCAACAAACAAAAGCCCAGGACCAGATGGCTTCACAGGTGAATTCTATCAAACGTTTAGAGAAGAGCTAACACCTATCCTTCTCGAACTCTTCCAAAATATAGCAGAGGGAGGAACACTCCCAAATTCCTTCTACGAGGCCACCATCACCTTGATACCAAAACCAGACAAGGATGTCACAAAGAAAGAAAACTACAGGCCAATATCACTGATGAACATAGATGCAAAAATCCTCAACAAAATACTAGCAAACAGAATCCAACAGCACATTAAAAGGATCATACACCATGATCAAGTGGGGTTTATTCCAGGAATGCAAGGATTCTTCAGTATATGCAAATCTATCAATGTGATAAACCATATAAACAAATTGAAGGAGAAAAACCATATGATCATCTCAATAGATGCAGAGAAAGCTTTCGACAAAATTCAACACCCATTTATGATAAAAACCCTCCAGAAAGTAGGCATAGCAGGAACTTTCCTCAACATAATAAAGGCCATATATGACAAGCCCACAGCAAACATCATCCTCAATGGTGAAAAACTGAAAGCATTTCCACTAAGATCAGGAACAAGACAAGGTTGCCCACTCTCACCACTCTTATTCAACATAGTTTTGGAAGTTTCAGCCACAGCAATCAGAGAAGAAAAGGAAATAAAAGGAATCCAAATCGGAAAAGAAGAAGTAAAGCTGTCGCTGTTTGCAGATGACATGATACTATACATAGAGAATCCTAAAGATGCTACCAGAAAACTACTAGAGCTAATCAATGAATTTGGTAAAGTAGCAGGATACAAAATTAATGCACAGAAATCTCTGGCATTCCTATATACTAATGATGAAAAATCTGAAAGTGAAATCAAGAAAACACTCCCATTTACCATTGCAACAAAAAGAATAAAATATCTAGGAATAAACCTACCTAAGGAGACGAAAGACCTGTATGCAGAAAATTATAAGACACTGATGAAAGAAATTAAAGATGATACAAATAGATGGAGAGATATACCATGTTCTTGGATGGGAAGAATCAACATTGTGAAAATTACTCTACTACCCAAAGCAATCTACAGATTCAATGCAATCCCTATCAAACTACCACTGGCATTTTTCACAGAATTAGAACAAAAAACTTCACAATTTGTATGGAAACACAAAAGACCCCGAATAGCCAAAGCAATCTTGAGAACGAAGAAAGGAGCTGGAGGAATCAGGCTCCCTGACTTCAGACTATACTACAAAGCTACAGTAATCAAGACAGTATGGTACTGGCACAAAAACAGAAAGATAGATCAATGGAACAGGATAGAAAGCCCAGAGATAAACCCACACACATATGGACACCTTATCTTTGATAAAGGTGGCAGGAAAGTACAGTGGAGAAAGGACAGCCTCTTCAATAGATGGTGCTGGGAAAACTGGACAGGTACATGTAAAAGTATGAGATTAGATCACTCCCTAACACCATACACCAAAATAAGCTCAAAATGGATTAAAGACCTAAATGTAAGGCCAGAAACTATCAAACTCTTAGAGGAAAACATAGGCAGAACACTCTATGACATAAATCACAGCAAGATCCTTCCTGACCCACCTCCTAGAGTAATGGAAATTAAAAACAAAAATAAACAAATGGGACCTAATGAAACTTCAAAGCTTTTGCATAGCAAAGGAAACCATAAACAAGACCAAAACACAACCCTCAGAATGGGAGAAAATATTTGCAAATGAAGCAACTGACAAAGGATTAATCTCCAAAATTTACAAGCAGCTCATGCAGCTCAATAACAAAAAAACAAACAACCCAATCCAAAAATGAGCAGAAGACCTAAATAGACATTTCTCCAAAGAAGATATACAGAATGCCAACAAACACATGAAAGAATGCTCAACATCATTAATCATTAGAGAAATGCAAATCAAAACTACAATGAGATATCATCTCACACCAGTCAGAATGGCCATCATCAAAAAATCTAGAAACAATAAATGCTGGAGAGGGTGTGGAGAAAAGGGAACACTCTTGCACTGCTGGTGGGAATGTGAATTGGTTCAACCACTATGGAGAACAGTATGGAGGTTCCTTAAAAAACTACAAATAGAATTACCATATGACCCAGCAATCCCACTACTGGGCATATACCCTGAGAAAACCAAAATTCAAAAAGAGTCATGTACCAAAATGTTCATTGCAGCTCTATTTACAATAGCCAGGAGATGGAAACAACCTAAGTGCCCATCATCGGATGAATGGATAAAGAAGATGTGGCACATATATACAATGGAATATTACTCAGCCTTAAAAAGAAACGAAATTGAGCTCTTTGTAATGAGATGGATAGACCTAGAGTCTGTTATACAGAGTGAAGTAAGTCAGAAAGAAAAAGACAATACCGTATGCTAACACATATATATGGAATTTAAGGAAAAAAATGTCATGAAGAACCTAGGGGTAAGACAGGAATAAAGACGCAGACCTACTGGAGAACAGACTTGAGGATATGGGGAGGGGGAAGGGTGAGTTTTGACAGGGCGAGAGAGAGTCATGGACATATACACACTAACAAACGTAGTAAGGTAGATAGCTAGTGGGAAGCAGCCGCATGGCACAGGGATATTAGCTCGGTGCTTTGTGGCAGCCTGGAGGGGTGGGATAGGGAGAGTGGGAGGGAGGGAGACGCAAGAGGGAAGACATATGGGAACATATGTATATGTATAACTGATTCACTTTGTTATAAAGCAGAAACTAACACACCATTGTAAAGCAATTATACCCCAATAAAGATGTTAAAAAAAAAAAAAGAAAGAAACAAGCATTTCCCATTTCTCGCTATACGAAGAGAGATAATAAAATATGACTGTCAGGATAGCCTTGCTTAGACCAGTCCATGCTGAATTTCTTTCTTGTTTGAATAGACTACTAATTCAACACAGGTAGCTTCTAGGAGGGAGGTGGACTCAAAGAGGATAATAACATAGTTTTTACATTAGGATTTGAGATTCTCAGAGTTTGGGGTGGCTAATTGCTGGGAACTTTTTGACCCTGTATTGTGATAAATTATCCTGAGGATGAGATACAATATTGGTGGCAGCAACACCAGCAGAAAACATAAAACTAGAGATGCACAACTTTTGGAAGGCCTCCTGTTAATAGCTTCTTATTATCATCATCTTCTAAAATAGCATCTCACTTGCATATTAAACAGAGAAATAATCCTTACAAATATGCTTCCTCCCATTTTTCTTGAAACATGTGTCTCCTTTGGTATATCTTTCATTCACCAATTTTTGATAGAATACAGATAAATATTTCTCTTTTACCAGAAAAAACAAATAGTCCATGCTTAATGATAAATGGCAACTGACAATCCATTTCTGGGAAAAGGAGACGATAATGTTCCATGGAGTCGGAACTAACTTGGAAAGTGTACATCACTCTTGACAAAGGATCCATCACGCAGCTCTAGACAACACTTCTTATATTGGACTACAAACTCGACATTGTCAAAGATTTGGATCTTTATGTAAAATTGCCCTATTTCAAATCATTAATTCAAATTTTCAAATAACTGTATTCAGGTTAAAACAAACACACCAGTAAGATTTATTAGGTCCTAAGTAACTAGTTTGCCTTTGATTGCTAGTTTGTCTGATTCAATGTGCTACAGTCTTTCTAACATGCATTATCTTACTGCCAGGTGGGTCCACTTGCCTGAGTTTGTAAAATTCTGTAGTAGTTATTTCTCTAAGTTGGGATTTCAGCTTTCATGCTTTTGCTAAAACTCAAACCTTCTTCTCTCAGATAGGATAATAAATCATTTTAAGCTAATATAAATAATCTTATGCCTCATTATCAATAATTGGAAAGTTCTTCCCTCATTCTCTGATTGGCTAATTTTAATTCCCTAGCCTTTAATACCCAGATCAAATGTCACCTCCTCAGTGAAGTGTTTTTAACATCAACATTAAGCATTCTTTTCTCCTCCCCACACTCAGAGACTCTATATATCACCTCAACTATGGCATATTGCCATAAAATTAACATGCCCCAATCAGCCTACTAGTCCAAGGAGGAATAAAAACATGTGGAGCAGACCTGAACTCAACCTCAGCTTGAAGCCAAATCAGGCTGAACTCAGGCAAAATGAGCCTACTCCAACCAATCTGCAGAAAGGTGACTGAGGAAAAAGTTATTTTACATTTCTGTGTAATTTGTTATATAGCAGTATTATGGCAATAACTAACTAGTACACTTTATCATAATGGTTAAGGGATCTTTTGAGAGCATTGTGTTCCTGTATATGTAAACACTAAAAGAAAAGTCTAATTTTCAGAGAAGAAAAGGAAACCAAGAATACTTTCCTCTTAATAATTTTACTTGAAGTTACTCTGAGAAGAAATAACTGCTCATTTTGAGCAGATATACAAGTAATCCTTGAAGTCCATGAGGTTACTACTTATTACTGTGAAAGGAGTATTCGCAATTAAAAAAAAAAATCTGACAATCATTACTCACTTTCCAGATTGAACAAACACCTTTAAAAGTATGTAATTCCATCATGCAGTACACACTTTTGAGCCCCATATAAACACTAAATATAAAATGAAATGAAGAGATCCAGAAATATGTTGTCAGGTACAGAGGAGATCATGAGTTCAGTTAGGTAATGTCCATGAATAGATTTTGAGTAAGCTTTGGCTATATGAATTTAGAGCACAGAATGTGACTGGGTATCTTTAGTAGTCAAGTAGTAGCTGAAGGCAAGGGTTGGACATCATCTTTCAGGAAGAAACTATAGAGGAGAGGAAGATAAAGCTGAAGATAGAACTCTGGATAACACTAATATTTAAATGTAGGGCAAAAGAAGGTGAACACATAAATGTGAGCAAGGACTGCCACAGAGATAAAAGGAAATTTGGAATAATTAGTGTCATGAAAACCAAAGAAGGAGAAAATTTCAATTAGGAGTAGTCAACAGTGTCAAATATTTAAGAGGGCATGGCTATAACAAGGGCAAATTTTCACTGGATTTGGAATTAGGAATTCATAGATGATTTCAATTACTGAAATTTCAGAAGAAAGAAAGGCAACAAGCCATATTACAGTGGGTTGAAGACTGAATGGACTGTTTAATAGCAAAGACATCCAGTGGAGATAGCATTTCTGTAAGTTTGACTATGAATGGAACTGGGATAAAAATGCATCTGTTTAACTCCTACTTTGCCCTCACTTGTTCATGAATATTCTATTGAGTTATCTTTAGTGTCTTGATACATACTTAAAATTTTTATTTTGTTTCTATACTATATTTTAAAGTATTTTTTATATAGACAATAGCGGTTTTTTGGAGAAATTCCTATAATTATCAGAATCACTCTATACTGCATCATATCTAAAGAACCTCATTCAAATTCCTGGGTCTACACTTAGTAAAATGCATGGTCTTAGATAAGTTACCTAAATTTTCTAAGCCTCCATTTCCTCAGATGATAAAAAAGCTAATATTTTCCACCTCATTGATTGTATGTAAAGATTAGATAAAATACAAAAATCGCATAGGACTAGCACTAAGTAGAAACTTAATAAATGGTAACTGTCATTATCATTGTTATTATTAATATTAACATAGTGCAAAGAACATTATGCAACATTTGCTTACATTTTAGAGTCATAGAGTGAACGATTTTCTTTGGTAAGAGTAGCAGTCGCAGTCACCTAGACAAAGGTACAGCTTATTATTTTCTAACAGACAAGAAAGTAAGAAGATATGATTTAATAAGTAAAATAGTCTTTTAGTTTGGATAAAAACAGAGCAAGTGAACGTTTAATTTTAATTATTTAATAGCAGTACAAATTGACAGAGCATTTTTCCTATTAAAATTATTTGCTTTATTAATTGAAAACTCTTAAAATTTTATTTTATTGTGGTAAGAACATTTAGAAAGAGATCTGCCATCTTAACAAATTTTTTAGTGAAAATACAATACTGTTAATTGTAGGGACAATGTTGTACAGCAAATATCTAGAACTTATTTATCTTGCATAAGTGAGACTTTATGCCTGTTGATTAGCAACACTCTTATTTTCTCATCCCCCAGCCTCTGGCAAGCACCATTCTACTCTCTGATTCTATGAGTTTAACTATATTAGATACTTCATATAAGTGGAATCAGGCAGTATTTGTCATTCTTGCACTGGCTTATTTCAGTTAGTAAAATGTCCTCAAGATTCATCCATGTTGTTGCATATTGCAGGATTTCCTTCATTTTTAAGAACAAATAATATTCCACTGCATGTATATACGTCACTTTCCTTATCTATTCATCCATTCATGAATATATATGTTGTTCTCACACCTTGGCTATTGTGAGTAGTGCTTCAGTGAACGTTGGCATGCAAAACATTGGAAAGATTCTGATTTTTTTTTTTGGTGGGGACAGGGGTAAACACCCAGAAGTGAGACTGTTAAATCATGTGGTAGTACTATTTTTAACTTTTTGAAGAATCACTATACAGTTGGCCATACTGGCTGCATCATTTTACATTCCCATCAAGAGTGTGCAAGGGTTTTCATGTCTCTGCATACTCGCCAAAATTTGTCTTTTTTTTTTTTAATATTTGCCATCCTAACAGATGTGAGGTGATACATCATTGTGGTTTTGATTTGCATTCCCCTGATGACTAGTGCATTGAATATTTTTTCATATACCTGTTGGCCATTTGGATGTTTTCTTTGGATAAATGTCTACTCAAGTCTTAGCCCATTTTTTAATCAGGTTATTTATTTATTACTATTGAATTATAGGAGTTCCTTATATATTTTGGAAATTAATCCCTTATCCAATATAATGTTTGTGAATATTTTCTCCCATTCATTTCCTTTTCACTTTGCTGATTGTTTCTTTTGCTGTGCAGAAGGTTTCTAGCTTGATGTAGTTCACCTTTTAATTTTGCTTTTGTTATCTGTGGTTTTGGTGTCATCTCCATGAAATCATTGCCAAGACCAATGTCATGAAGGTTTTTCCTGTGTTTTCTTTTAGGAATTTTACAGTTTCAGGTTTTACATTTAGATCTTTAATCTATTTTAAGTTGACTTTTGTGTATGATGTAAGATGAGTCAAATTTCATTCTTTCGCCTATGAATATCCAATTTTCCCAGTACCATTTGTTGAAAAGACAATCTTTTCCCCGTTGTGTATTTCTGCCTCTCTTGTCAAAGATCAATCAACCATGTATGCATGGATTCATTTCTGGGCTTTCTATTCTGTTTTGTTGGTCTATATTGTCTGTCTTTATGCCAGTGCCATACTGTTTCAGTTATTGTAGTTTTATGATATAGCTTGAAATCAGGAATTGTGATGTCTCCAGCTTTGTTCTTCTTCCCCAATATTTTCTTTGCTACTCAGAATCTTTGTGGTTCCATATGAATTTTAGGATTTTTTTCTATTTCTGTTAAAAAATTTTAAAAAAAACTTGGCATTGAGATTTTGATAGGGATTGCATTAAATCTGGACCACTGAGTATTATGGGTATTTCAACAATATTGTCTTATCCATGAACACAAGATGTCTTTCCATTTTTTATTTTTGTATATTCTTTAATTTCTTTCATCAGTGTTTTGTAGTTTTCAGTGTTAAAGTTTTTACTTCCTTAATTAAGTTTATCCCTAAGCATTTTATTCTTTTTGGTGGTATTGTAAATGAAATTGTTTTTTTAGCTTCCTTTTCAGATAGTTCATTTTTAATGTATGATATACTACTGATTTTTGTATGTTGATTTTTTTTAATCCCACAACTTGACTGAATTAGTTTATTAGTTCTAACATTTTTTTTGTGGAGTCTTTGGGTTTTTCTATGTACAAGAGCATGCCATCTGCAAACAGGGACAATTTTACTTCTTTTTTCCAACTTAGGTGAATTTTGTTTCTTTTTCTTGCCTAGTTGCTCTGGCTAGGACGTCTGGTACTATGTTGAATAGAAGTGATCAACCTGATCTTAGAGAAAAAGTTTTCAGTTTTTCCCAAATGTTTACAATATTAGCTGTAAGCTTTTCATATATGGCCTTTATTAACAGGGCATTTTTAAGGCAAATTTATATAATACTTAGAACAAAGAGAAAACTTGAAATTCTCCTAAATTATCCTCTGATTATTACTCATTAACAACTTGCATACACTTTTAATCTAAAGATAGAATCAGTCCTTGTATTGATTTTTGTTTTCCCAAAGGCTAAAGATTTTTAAAAAACAGATAAGAGGCACCAGTCCCAAGTTAACTGGAGATGGAAATGAAAACTGTGCTCTGCAAAAGGGCTTAGACTATAACATTACTGACAGGTGCAAATATGAGGGCAAGCAGTTTTCTGGCATCATTCATTTCAATTCAATACTATATTAGTTAAATATTCTTTATACAATCTTTTAAGTAACATGTTCTTGTTTTAAGCATTGATGCCTGTGTTTGTTTTCTATTGCTTTAAAAAATCTTAGCCACTTAAAAAATATACATTTATTATCTCACAATTTCCATGGGTCAGGAGTCAGGGCACAGCTCAACTGTGTCCTCTGCTCAGGCTCTTACAAAGCTTCAATCCAAGTATCAGCAGGGGCTGCAGTGTCATCAGAGGCTCAACTGTAAGTCTTAGTTTTCAACATATCTACAAAGATTAAATTGTATTCTTTTTGATTAGTTATGGTTTTTAGGAATTTATAAAATTTTTCATAAATTTTAAATATTACAATTATTATTATTGTTAATGAGAGAGAAACTTAACAAAACCATCATGTTCAAAATCACCTAACTCTTTGAATTTGTATTTCTTTGTTTCTTTGTTTCATCATCTTATTCTTCAGTCATTAAAGTTTTGTCACCACTTTATATTCTCAGTCCAATTTCCTACTCTACTTTGAAATTATTCAAGGGACAGAGTTTCCACTATTTCCTGGGAAACTATTTGCCACTGTAAAATACCTCACACTTAGGAATTTTTCTCCTTATTCTGTCTAGCTTTCCCTTTGCTCTATCTTGTCTCATTACATCTCCTGCAATAGCACATTGCAGGCTTTTATCTAATTTTCAATGCACTGTCATCTGCTCATCTTTTTTTTTTAGTTCTGCTGTTTATCAAGCAGTTCTTTCCCAAAGAATCACTTTGCTTTGGAATCTATGTGCCAGGTGCATGATACTAACTTGCAATGCTGCCAGATGAATCTTGATTAATTTTATTTTTAACCTTGCTTTAAATGTATAGAACAGCACATCAAAATGCATTGAACAGCAGGAGTAAGACACCTTTTTTTGTGGAGAAAAATAGAAAAGCACATATATAACCTATTTTATTTATACATAAATATAGAGCTGCTCTTCTACAGGTGGTTGTCTGCAGATGATTACCAAGAGGAAGATAATAGAAGATAATGGAAATTAATATACTTAGCACAGCAGGAAACATTTATCCTTTTAGATATACTTTAGGAAGAATCTCTTAATGGATGTGCTTGCAAAGTGTGATTCTGAACAGCAAAGCAAAAGCTAGCATCACCATTATTGAGACAATGTCCCACTTCATGCATCCAAATGCTAAAATCTAACAGATATAACTCTAACTCTTAAAATCACAAAATTCCTTTTATAAATTTCCAAACATAGGGAAGAGTATTCTCTGGAAAAATGAGAAATTTTTTTCTCTTTGTTTTCATCTGAAACCTATTTTATATAATATTAGCCTTTGAAAATATCTTTATGCATACACATTTGAATACTTTAATTTTTTTAACTTAATAAATAGCTATCTGATAAATTTCCTTTTGTTTAAAACCTGAATATTTTTAAAGTTGACAGTAATAACAAGAATTAAATCATATGTTATTTGTCATAAAGACAAGAGTTTATATATAATGCCTGGTGCCAAAAGTCAGGCAAATAGGTCAAAACAGAAAAAAAAAAAAAAAAAAAAATATATATATATATATATATATAGTGTGTATGTTTTCTCCAGTGCCTGGTAATAATATTCAAGGACAATATGACCAATTTAATTAGGAATATGTTATAGTAAAACAGAATCTAATACATTTTTATCCAAGAAAATAAATGTTCTCTGTCATGATTTTGGCAAGTTTATCCAGATCCGTTTAAATACTCCCAATGACTCAGATTCCCTTACTTCACAAGACCATTTCCTATAGTGTTGAGTTGTTCTATTTTTATATCTTATAAAATTTTATTTTTATAGAGAATAAAACTGCCTCTGTAGACAATCTATTCGTTAACCCTACTTTCACCTTGGAACTATTATTTATATACCTGTTTCTTACATATTATCTTCCGACAAATGTTTAAAAATTATTTTAACAAAAGAAATGTTCAAGTTAAATTCTAGAATTTTCTCCAGTAATTTCCAATATGCTCTTCTGCACACAATCTTGTTGGCCATTACCCTGATTATGAGTGGAGCTTAAAATCATGCACAGTTGCATAGGCTAAGATTACAATACATATTCTTTTATGTTTATGTTCTGTCAGCTAAAACCTTATTTTACTTTCTGATATAAAGCTCTCAAGATATGTCTTTTGATTGTGAAATTTATATCTGACATTTTTATAACCTTTGTGCTGAATTTATTTAATTATTAGTTGTATAACTACTAGTGCCAAGCACTACCCGAGGTTCTGGAGATGTATTGCTGAGTACAGACACTCTGATGACCATACAGTCTCTAGAAACAGTCAAACATTAATAAAACAATCACAAAAATAAATGTAGAATTACAAACTGAGATAAATGTTCAAAATAGAAAACCCAGTTTATTCCATGTGTTTATAGTTATTTGAATTTGTTTTTCTTGTTAGATTTGTTCTATACATCCACGTTGGGGATGATTTTGAATCTGTATTATTTTATCCAACATGTTAGTTATTTCTCTTAGCTTTTTTTATTAATAAGCATATGCATTCCCATATGTCTTTAGGCAAATCATTTACCCATATTTAGTTAAATATAATCACTTTACTAGAAAAATAAAATCAGTTTTGAAAATTAGTTTCCATATCTAGTTAAAGAAAGATAATCACATTGTCCCAGCCTTCAGCACAGGGCTATGATAAGGATTAAATGAGAGCTCACAAGTGAGCTCTTTGTGAACTATAAAATGTAATACAATGTCAGGAATTATTATTATTCCTCTGAGTTAATATAACAAAAGCCAAAGAGCCCCGTTTATGTAATTAAAGTTTGCACTAATCCATTAATCAATAAGCATTAGGTATATTTGCTCAACCAGTTAAAATGTACCCAAATGTGTTTGTATTTGGTCCAAGTTTCTCCCTTTTGATCATAAAGATATTGTGGCAGAGAGTCAAATGCCTTGTTGAAATCAAGGTATAAAATGTATATATTTCCCTGAATTTTCCATTTCATTCCTTTATCATTCATTCAGTTAGTTGGTTAGTCAAAACCAGTAAACATTATTTTGGACCTCTCCTTTCACACCCTTCTCAGCAGTTTCACAACTCGTCAAAGAATCAATGGGAAAAATGCCTGCAAGCTTTACTTACTCCACTTTCTCTTTTCAACTTTCTTTACTTTATCTAATGTTTTTAAATTTTTTATGCAAATAGATAAGCACAGTACATGTTTCTCCTTTTTAGACTCTTTAAATTTTGTTTCCAATTTCAAAGATAGCTCTTCTTTTTTCTTTCATTTAATAGTGACTGCAGGTGAATTCTTCTCAACAAGCAAGAGGTACGGTATCACACTGAGAAGATATGAGGATTAAACATAGCTTTTAAATAAACTTTCATCTATCTAGTTTTTTCTCTTGGAAAAGATGAGTTATAAAAAGTGATTTTATCAATTTTTAATAAAAATTAATTTCTGATATATCCTGTAGCACCTATCATAATAATTACTCTCAAAAAATTAACATTCTTTGCTAATAATCATCCCTTGGACAGAAACAAATATATATATAAAAAAAAACCTAAAATGTATTTTGACAAATGTCAAAGTTCTACTTTTCTTTGTCTCACTCAAAACTAAACTAAACCATAGCATTAATTACAATGTTTGTGCTCTTTTAGCTGGAGAGTATCAAACTACTCTAGATGGGTAAACAAAGCAATCAAAACTTTATAAACTAACAACCAACTTCAAATTCCATATTTTATCTAAATTGACATTTGTTAAATTTTTATTGTAGTGTGACTTGTATACACACAATCATATTTAATGCTTCAAATGTAATTTTACCACTGGTTTAAAAATTCATTCACTCATTCTCCCCCCAAATATTTATTGATTGCCTACAATGCTCCATGTACTATTTTAGGCACTTGGAATATAGCATTAAACAAATTAGCAAGCAAATAAATGCATAAAACTCCCTGCCCTGATGGAGCTTCCATTCCACCAGAGAGACACAGACAATTATAAATTAGCAAAATAAATTAGAAAAACATATGTTCAAAAGTGGTAAATGCTATGAAGAAAAATAAAACAGGTTGAGGAGGTGGAGAGTGTCTGAAGTGGGAAGGGGCAGGTTGCAATTTTAATTGTGACAGGATAAACTAAGGTCACCATTGATCTCATTAAGAAAATGACATTTGAGCAAAACCTTAAAGAAAGTGAGAGAGTTAGCTATGTGGATGATAGGAGGAGGAAGCTACTAGAGCAGAGGCCCTAGGGTGGGGGCATTTTTGGTTTGAGGAGGGAGACTAGTGTGACTGGAGCCCCGGGGAGAGAGGAGCAGTGGAGGTGGGGTTAGAGACTTAAGGAAAGCAAAATCATGGAAAGTCTTTTAGAACATTGCAAGAACTTTGGCTTTTACTCTGAGGGGCATGGGGAGTCAAGGAATAGTTATAATCAAAGGTTGTATTCATTTTCATTTCTACTGCAAAGAATTTCTCTGCCTGAAAACAGATTTAAGTGGACATTGGTAGATACAGGAGCACAATATTACAGACCATTGTAATAATGTCAATGAGAGATGGTGATGACTTATATTAGGATAAAATCAGTGGAGGAGGGGTCAGAAGTAATCACAGTCTAAGTGTTTTAAAATAATTCAAATACAGTAAAAAGTAAAAATAGTAGTATGATGAACCTCATATATCCATCACCAATAAAGAAGAATTATCAATATTTTGCCATATTTGCTTTATCCCTCTTTATCATTTTCTTCCTTACAAAGTGTTTTAAAGCAATTCCTAAATATCTTGTAATTTTCCCCCAAGTGATTTAATAGCATTTCCCAAAGCTAGAGTTATCATGACCAGCAAAAGTAATGATATTCCTTAGTATCCTCTAATATCATAATCAGATTTCCATAATCAAACTTCATTCAGTTGTTTTAAAATGTATTTATACAGTTGCTTTCTTGAAATCAAGATCTAAACAAAATTTTTACATGGCTTTTTGTTTTATTGTGCCTCTTAGATCTCTTTATTGTAGAACAGATGCCAGTTAACTTATTTTAAGTGAGTACCTAGTAGACAACATATAGTTGGATCATACTTATAAAAAATTTATTCTGCCAATTTTTGCCTTTTAATTGGGCAGTTTAATCCATTTAAACTTAAAGTAATTAGGGATAAGAAAGAATCTCTGCCATTTGCTATTTGTTTTGGGTGTGTCTTTGTTGTTGTTTTTCATTTCCTCCATTAGTGCATTATTTGTGCTTACTTGATTCTTGATTCTTTATAGTGTACAATTTTTATTCTGTTTTCCTTTCCTTTCCTTTCTTTAAGTTATTTTCTTATTGGTTTCCCTGGGGACTACAATTAAACTTTTAAACTTATTACAATGTATTTTGTACTAATACCACCTTATCTTCAATAGTGTACAAAATCTCTGCTCCTATACAGCTCTGTCCCTCCCCATTTATATTGCTGTTGTCACAAATTACATCTATATGCATGGTTGCCCATTAACATAGATTTTAAATTAATGTTTTATGTATTTGTCTTTTAAATCACATAGAGAAATAAAAGGGGAGTTAAAAAATACAATAGGGCTTCCCTGGTGGTGCAGTGGTTGAGAATCCACCTGCCGATGCAGGGGACACGGGTTCGTGCCCCAGTCCAGGAAGATCCCACATACCATGGAGCGGCTGGGCCTGTGAGCCATGGCCACTGAGCCTGTGCTCCACAACGGGAGAGGCCCCAACAGTGAGAGGCCCCATGTACTGCAAAAAAAAACCACCAAAAACAACAATACTGGCTTTGTATTTGTTACATAGTTACCTGTACCAGTGTTCTTTATGCTTCATATGACTTCACATGGCTGTTCAATGTCATTTTATTTCATCCTGAAGTACTTTCTTTAGCATTTCTTATAGGGCAAGTCTACCAGGGACTAACACCCTCAGCTTCTATTTTTCTGGAAATATCTTACTTTCTTCTTCATTTTTGAAAGATAGTTTTGCCACATATAGAATTCATTGTTTTCTTTCAACACTTTAAATATGTTATTCCACTGCCTTCTGACCTTCATGGTTTCTGCTGATTAATTGGCTATTACTCTTATTGAGGATTCCTTGTATTTGACAAATTGCTACTCTTTTGCTTCTTTCAGGATTCTCTCTTTGTCTTTCAACAGTTTGATTATAAAATGCCTTGGTGTAGATCTCTTTGTGTTTATCCTTCTTGGAATTTGTTGAGCTTCTTTGGTATAAAGGTTCATGTCTTTTAACAAATTTGGGAGGTTTTAGGCTATTATATTTTCAAATATTCTTTCTGACATTTGCCCTCTATTCTCTCTTTCTGGGACTCCCACTATGTTTATGTTTGTACCCTTGGTGGTGTTGCACAGATATCTTAAATTCTGTTCATTTTTCTTCATTCTTTTTTCTTTCTGCCCCTCAGAGTGGATAATTTCAGTCTTCAAGTTTGCCAATTCTATTCTGCCTGCTCAAATATGCTGTTGAAAAGCTCAAGTGATTTCTTCATTTTAGTTAATATACTTTTCAGCTCTCGAAATGTTTTCTTCTTTTTTATATTTTCTATCCCTTTATTGATATTCTCCATTTGTTAAGACATCTTTCTCCTGGCTTCCTTTAGCTCATTTATCATAGTTAACACTTAGTAAGTCCAATGTGTCTGCTCCCTTAGGGACAGTTTCTATGAAATTCTCCTGTGAATGGATTATATTTTCCTGTTTCTTTTCATACTCCATAATTTTTGGTTGAAAACTGCACAATTTGACATATTATAATGTAGTAACTCTGGAAATTATATTATTCTTGTCCTCATGGTTTGTTTTTATTGCTATGTGTGTTATAGCTCTTTGTTTAATGACTTCTAAAGTATTATTTGTAAAGGTTGTATTCTTTGTCATGTGTGGTCTTTGAGATCTCTGCTCCTTTAGCTTGTGGTTAGGCTAGATAGAGTTTTGACAGGAACTTCCTTGAACACCTGGAGTTAAAGAAACAAGAAACAAATAAACAAATAAACTCTTCTAGTCTGCAAATTGGCTTGATGTTGGTGTACTTGTTTAATGTTTAGCCAGCCTGTTTACAATTATGCTTTAGCCTTCACTTATAGCTTTTACTGAGCCAGAGGTGAAAACTTAAGGTCTTCTCAAGGTCTTTCCTGAACATGAATCCTGCCCATGACATGGACATAGCTTTCTAAATACCCTAGTATTTAAATACCCAAGGAAATTTTTCACTGCCCTAATTTTCCAAAAACATATATCTTCCCCTTTCAATGTCCCCTCTGTGACCTGAGGGTGTTCTACTTAGGAAAAACAAAGACAGGTACCTTGCATCAGTCCTTTAAGTAGCCCTCAGGCAGATCAAACAGAGAAACACAATTCTTTGATAAGAAGTTCTGCTATGCTGTCTCTGGAATTACGAAGCAGGATTCAACACTGGGAAGATTAACTGCCATCTTCAAGACCCCAGTAGATCCAAGGAAGGAGGTGTTGCAAGGACAAGTAAAATGACACAAAGGTCTTCTGCCATATCTTGGCTTCCTCTTTCTTCATTAAACCTTTGTTTGGTTGATGTGGACCTTTACCTATTTTTTCAGAATTTTAACAGTGGTTATTCTGACAGTTTTCAGAGATATCTATACCAGCATTTTTACTGACATTATTTCCTTCACTTAAAATTTAATTATATGTCTCTGACTATGAGTGAAATTGAACATCTCTCTATATGTCTGAGAGTCTTTTTATATCTTCTATAAACTTTCTGTTCATAATTTTTGCTCATTTATCTATCAGGCTGGATATATCTTGAAGAAGCAGGAGAGTGTGGCAAAAAAAAAAAAAAAAAAGCCAATTGTCCTCAGCCAGTGTCCATAATACAAGAATCCCTAATTTTTATTTAAATAAAAATAATACAAGAATCCCTGCCATAATACAAGAATCCCTAATTTTTATTTATTTTATTTTTTCCCAGTTTTTAATTTTATTCTATGGATGTACACCTACAGTCAAAATGTACTTCTAATGTTAGTATAATTTTTTTACTTCTCAATTAACCATGCCTTTTTTAGAAAACAAATATATTAACATAAACAAAAAGAAGAAAATAAAGTCATCTACAACCGTACAACTTAGAGGTAACAACTATAAGCATGTAGGTATAAAACACTCTATACTTTTTAACATGAAATATCAAAAAAGTGACTGTACTTGTACAGATTTGTAATAGAGAATGATTTTTTAAGATTGATATGCTTAATTGAGCAAAAATGTAAAAATATTCTATTTATAAAAACAGCACAAACATTTCAGCAAATGATGCTGGAAAAATTAGATACCCATAAACTGAAAAAATGAACCTTGACCCATATATCTCATCATGTGAAAAAATTAACTCAAAATATATCATAGATCCAAGTGTAAAACCTAAAACTGTACAACTTCTAGAAGAAAATACAAGATACAATCCTTGTGACTTTGTCTTAGGCAAAGATTTCTTTTTTTATTGTGGTTAAATACATATAACATAAAATTTACTATCTTAATCATTTTTAAGTATACATTAGTTAGACCAATGGCTGACTAGAATAAAGTCTAAATCTCCCAGCCTCTCTTGCAGCTAAGTTTAGAGTGATGATTCAATTCTGGGCAATGTGATGTTTGCAAAAGTAATGTGAGCAATTATTAATTTTACCCTTTAAAGGAAGGGGTATGAATTTCTTGTTCCATTCTTTCCTCCATTCCATTGCCTGGAATGTGAATGTGATGATGGTACATTTGGGACCATACAAGATAAGGGCAGTTTTCTTTTTTTTCTTTTCTTTTTGTGGTTATAAACAAGAATATCTTTATTCTTAAGAAATCCCACTGAAGTTTTTAGGGGTGAAGGCCACGATGTATGCAATTTACTCTCAGATTGTTCACAAAAAGGATATACTCGCTATTTGTGCTATTCTTATTTTTGCAGGATAAGGGCAATTTTCTATCATGAAGCAATAGCATAGTAAATGCAAGGTCCTTAGAAAACTTTACGGAGCATACCTGCCAAACCAGACTTTAATCTATTTTCATTTCATTACATGAAAGGAAAAGATATTTCTAACTCATTTAAGCCACTGTTATGTGGGTTTCTTTCTCATACAACATATCCTATATCCCAACTACACAAGATCCACTGAGGATGGTTCTAGTTGTCAGCAGTTATTAACATTAGAAGATCAAGTAGACCTGACATTTAAAGAATTCATTAAGGACAACATGCAAAATGAATATATAATTACTCGTACCTCTAACAGCATTTTAATTATTTATTAGAATGAAAGAAAAAAATAGAAAAGAAAGAAAAATCCTGGTAATAAGGACAATCTTGTTTTTATTTAAAATACACAGATTTTCAGGAAATGTGAATTTTTTTTATTGCTGGCATGGTGTAGTCAGAATTAGGATATAAGAGTAAAGAAGCAAAGTTAAAGCTAAATTGTTTGCTACTTAAAAAAATAAGAGAGAAGATGTCAGTAGTATAAAAGGTTAGAGCCAGTGAGGTTTGGAGAGAGAGTAGGGAAAAGATTAAGAAAGAATCAGTAACCAAGAAGTTACTCTGGGAATAGAGAGATGATAAAGATGTTTGAAGAAAAAGTAAGACATACTATATGATGTAACTTCTACCTTCCCACTTAATCTTCAGTAAAATCTAAATAGTTCACTATCATTATAGAAATCATAATTGCCATTTAATAATACAAAGACATATTGAATTCTGATTTAACACTTTATAGATTGCATGAAAACACATTCTCTCTACAGAGGTTCAATCAGATCTGTATTACATAGTATGTAATTACATACTGAATTACACAGTATGTATACACAGTTATAAATTCTAGGTATACAAATGTAAACAAGATAAAAATATGCATCCTCCAAGATTTCACAATCTAAAAAGTCATAAAATGAAGCAAAAAGTGACAAAACAATGTAACGAATGTTGGATACTAGGGATATGTAAAGGGTGCTAAGACAGTGCAGGTGAGAGAAAGACTAAATCTAGTCATAGGGTAGGGAAAGAGGAAGTATCAAATTATTTCAGGAGGTAATACTTTTGTGGAGACAGGTTGGAATTCTTCATGGAGTGAAGGAAAAAAACCCTAGGTAAAAGGAATAACAGCTACTTACAAATGTATAGAGGTATGAGCCAGTCAGACAGAGAAAGATAAATAACATATGATATAACTTATACGGGGCATCTAAAGAAAAAAAGGGTATAATTGAACTTATTTACAAACCAGAAATAGACTCTCAGACATAGAAAACTAACATGGTTACCAAAGGGGAAAGGAGGGGGAGGGATAAATTAAGAGTTTAGGATTAACATATCGTCTACACGCTACTATATATAATATAGATAAACAACAAGGACCTACTTATAGCACAGGGAACTGTATTCAGTATCTTGTAAAAATCTGATGTAGAAGAATCTGAAAAAGATGTATATATATATATATATATATATATATATATATATATATATATTTGTATATATAGACCTGAATCACTTTGCTGTACACCTGAAACTGACACAGCATTGTAAATCAACCATACTTCAATATTTTTTTTCTTTTTAATTTTTGGCCACGTTGAGCAGCATGAAGGATCTTAGTTCCCCAACCTGGGATCGAACCTGCATCCCCTGCAGTGGAAGTGCAGAGTCTAACCACTGGACTGCCAGGAATGTCCCCCCCAAAAAATTTTAAGGGGTATGAGCCAACATCTTACCCCAGTGGCCTACAAGTGGTTTAGTATTGTGAGAGTCCAGGATTTTTAAGGGGTGCTGAAAAGAGATGCATTGAAAGAGTTGTACACTTTTTCAAGACATCTTAAGGACTTTTTGAATTCTCCTTTCATGTGGAAGAATGAAAACAATATGTTCACTTATTTATAAAACAAAGCTTTTCCTAAGCATCTATTTATTCCAGATACCATTTAGATAAAAACATATGGAGGGAGTAACCTGATATCTCAACTGTGTCAAATGTTATTGATAAGTCAAATAAGATGATTTGCAATGAAACATTGATTTTGGCAAGATGAAGGTCATAATTGGCTTTGACAAGAGCCAATTCAGTAGAGTACTGGAGACTAAAGATTGAAGTGGTTTGAGAAAAGAATAGGATAGGTGAAGTAAGAGTACTTATAGAAAACTTTTAAGGTATATTGCCATAAAAAGGAGCAGAGAAAGGGTTGGTGAATGGAAAAGTTAAAGGTTAAGGGAGGATTTTAATTTTAGGTTTTATTTTAGTCCAAGTTACACATTCACATAATTCAAACAGTTAAATAATTCAAAAGCCTTCACACAAATGTAATTGTCCCCTGCATATATCACCCCCCATTTTTCAACCTTCAGAAACCTTAGAATCAACTATTTTAGCTGATTCTTTTGGCTTCTTGACTTCTGTGTCTGCACTGGCCTCCTTTGTCTAGATTAAACTATTCCTATCCACTATTTTCCTTTTTTTGTTTTCCTCTTTCCCCTTTTCTTTCCTTTTATCTCTCCTCCCAAGTCTCTTTAATCTTATTCTTATTATTTTCCTTTTTCAAAAAACTAAGCTCTACCTTACTTTCTTTTCCTTTTCCTTCTTCATTTCCTCTTTATCCTCTTCATCTTCCTTCTTTCTATATCTATCTCTCGCCCCTCACCCCACCTCAGATACGGCCAGCCAAAGTTTTAAAATGTAATATATGTTACACTTCATGAATAAAGACTTTTAGGCCAGGTTCTTATATTTGAGTCAAGCTAGCCAAACAATTATAGTTCTCTTTCTAAGGAGGAAAAATGGGTTTTTGGAATGTCGTATTAACCTTATTTTGTTTCCTTCAGCATCAGTATTATTCAATAGAAATAATAAATAAATGATACACATAGAATATATTTCTAACTAGCTTAAAGACTTCTGAGAATAGGAGGTCTCCTTTACTCAATAGTTATTTCCTTAAGATCAACTACTCTGCCTTATTCATCTATTACCCTAGCACCTAATACTGTGCCTGGTAGGTAATAGCTGCTCAAACTTTTATATAATTGTATTCATAATCCTGCTAGCAAGTAGAGCACAGTGCTAACACATTGACAAACTCTGGAAGTGTCAACTTAAACAATTATAACATGGCTTTTCTTTGCATTTGACTATCTTCCATGTCAAACCTTGATCTTCAAAGTAAAATTATATTTTTAAGAAAATAATACCACCATTAAACTATATGGCATATGTTGTTCTTATGCTCCATTGCGTATTTGATATGACATTCACGTTTACTTAGTAAAATATGTGCCAGATCCTTATGCTACACTCAAAGGCTAGAAGGAGTGGTTATAAAATAGTGTGATAAGTGCTACAAGAAGCAAAGAAGAATGTCACATTTTCCTGGGGGAGTCTTCATAGGTTTCAGAGAAGTGGTGACTTTTAATCTGAGTCTGAAAGTGTGAGTGGTAGGAGCCATTTCAATGAGCCCTGATACTCAACACAATCTTTATAACAAACAGTTGCAAGATAAAGTCATAAGTTTTAGTGAGACAAGTAATATATTTTAAAAATACTTCCTACTTTATTTGAGTGTACTGTGTAAAGAAATATGGACAGCAGGAAACATGCCATCTAGAGACAAGAGCAATTTAAACTGAGCCCACTAAATGTGGGAACATTTTATTCAGAATTTTCACTTAATTTCCTTTTGTTTAAACCATTATTAAGAAATATCCTCCAACTTATCACATGTGAATTTTAAGCCTCAGTGGTATTATGTTTGACACAGACAGATCACTTCTGGGATTATATTAATTTAGGTAGTAGTACCTGTCAGTGAGCATTTGATTGCTCACAATGCAGAAGGATTACTCATATTATTGATTTGTTGGCAAATATATTGGATGAAAATCCCCTGATATTGCTAGAAGTTGTGCAATCCAATCCAACTCTTATTGGATTTGTGAGCCATTTTCCTCTGTGTTTAGACTTGTGATATCTTTCTATAAATAGAAAAACTCAGGTGTTAACTGCAAAAGAACATTTACTGTTATGCAGGTGTACCCTAGGCTTGTGTCTCTGATGCTCAGTTAGAACAAGTGCTTTGATTCCTTTTCAATTTTAATTTTCTTTTGTCTTTTTCAAACCAGTCAATAGAAGAGAAAGTATAAAATGATTGTAAGTATCTAAGCAAAGATAACCCTTTGATCTCTTGAAGGCCAAAAGTGTTACATATTACGCTTGGATATTTTTAGGTAAATTATAAAATTTTCTTTCCAAATATATTGCCCTAGATTTGTCTGTGAAAACAAGGCAATTGTATTAAAATTTATTGGACATTTAATTTCAAATAATTTCACATGCCATAGTATATTTAAGCAAATTCTACCTCCAGAACTAGCCAAATCCTCATAAAATCTGTTTTGGTAAATCTGATACTATAGATTTTTTAGCCCACTACTAATGTGTAGCATCTGATATTTCACCATGATGGTAGAATCTTTATTCAAAATTAAGGGCCCAAAGCTGTCAAAACCTAAAACTGCTAGCATTTACAATTTAGTGATCAGGGCATTAGAAATAGAATTTACTTAGCCTTTGAAGTGTCCTTGGACATATAAAGTCCACAGAAATGTCAATCTTTGTACTTCATGAGAGACCACTGTATTTCAGGGTGAAAAAATTACTGCAAAAAGAAAAGTAAAGAAAGCATACCACAGCATAATAACAACGGATGCCTCTTAGTCTTTCTAAGAGGAAAATTATATATTTGTATATTTTACATTAGATTTCTAATGGTATGTCTTAATGGCTAATGGTGGTGGTAGTAATTTTTCCCCCAGCCTAGATTTATTATTCTATTTCACTGCTTTTTTCTCTTAGGCATTAGAAGACATAAAGTTGGGAATAGGAGGAGTATCTAGCATGGAAAGTGACTTCAGAGATCATTGGGAAAGTATGAACTTGAATATTTGAGGCCATGGACTTAGAAAATAAGCACACAACAAGGGAAGACAAGAAATGAGACGTAACCATAACTGTACACCTGTGTGTATTTTCTAAACACACATAGCAAAATTTCTCATATTTCAAATGGCATATAGGCAATCAGTTTTTCCGTGGTTATATTTAAGGTAAAAGAAAGCACTGGTTTAGATACTTGTCCGAGTTCTACCACCAGATACCTGTGTAAGTTTTGACAAGTACTTAAACCTGTCTGACCCTTAGGTTACTCAGGCTTAATTCAACTTGGTGAATATGAATTGTTCTCATATTAGGTGTCAGTCCTTGTGTTCAAATCTGAGAGCCCAAAGATAAAACTTACTTCTACTTGAGTTACTGCAATTTCCAATTCCAATCTCACCTGACTCAATAACTTCTAAATTGTCCACACTGCTCCAAAGTGATCTCTTTATAATAGAAATCTCATAGGTTTTTAAATGCTTCAATAACACCATGTGGCCCTCACAAAAAATCTTAAATTCCCTAGAAATGTACACCTGACTCTTTATGGTGGGTCCTTCTTTGCTTCTCCGTACCTATTTTTTATTCCTCCTCACTAAATAATCCCCCTGCTGCTCAGAAACGCTTTCTCTGTTTTCTGTTTTGTTCCTTTTGTAGTATGTGTATTTCTTTCCACCTAAAACTGCATCCTTTATCACTTCTGCTTATTCCTAACTTCTGTTAATCCTTTATACTTCAGTACTTAAGTCTCTCTTCCTTCAGACAGAAGTCTCCTCTGATCCTGCTAATGTATTGTGGAATTTATCAAGCAGTATTGTAAATCTCTTTATGGATCTGTTCATCAACTATAGTAGAGATCCCACAGTACTGATTAACAGTATGAGTTATTGAATTAGATCGCCTAGTTTCAAATTCAACCTATCCCAATACTGTGTAACCTTAGGCAAGTTACTGAGCCTCCTCCATCTTCAATTGTTTTATGCGTGAGATGGGAATTGATTATTAGTACCTAGCACTTGGGAATGTTATAAGGATTAGAAAACAAACATAAAACCAAAAACACAAAAAATGAAAATCAAATCTATGCATGTAAAATGCTATACTCAGAGCCTGAAACATAATAAGTGCTTAATAAATGTAATTTACCTTTTTATTATTGCTAAGATTGTCTCATCTCTGTATCTCTGATACCTTACACATTACCTGACATGACACATTTACCAATTCATTAATTAAGTGAATATCTATTATGCACCTCTGTGTCGACTATTATGTAATTTCAGGTCATAAAAATACAAAAAGTATGATAACTGAATGAAGGAATGAATGAAAGAATGAACAAAGACAAGTTCTATTCCTATTCATAAAAAGTGTTTGGTATCTAGTAAGGGAAAAGCCACGTAAGTGAAGAATATAACAAAGAGTATATAACAGTTCTGATTCAGTGCAGGAAGTTAAATCTTTTCAAAGTATATCAAGCAGAAAGGAAATTTAATTCAGGGAATCCGTAGCTTAGACAATTGTTGAACAAGCTAGGAATGGAAGTCAGGGTCAACCACTGGATTCCTGAATTTAAGGGCACATCACCCAAGTTGTAATCCAGGGGAATATAGGCTGCTCCTGTGGTCAAACTACCTCTCATCCACATAATACTGGTGACTCATGGCTGGGAAGCTGAGTGTGGGGCTCCTCAACTGCTTTATTCACACCAGTCTCACACCAGTTAGATCCTCTTGGGAAAGTCTGTGAAATGTAATAATTTTCACTTCCCAAACTCTCCAACTACATAGTGTCCATGTACTTTGTAGGAAAATGTTTTAGTTTTAAAAGTCTCTGCTTTAACATTTATTTTTGATATCCCCATTTTTTAAAAATCTTACCATTCCAAAGTCAGTAGCAGTCACTTCACAGGCTCACAGAGAAAAATATTATTCTGGATCTATCCAGTGGTCCAGTGATGGAATTATATTCTCAGGATTTTATGAAGCACAGAGTAGGAGCATGTAAACCAGGTCAGGCTGGAGGGTGTAGGCTCAAGTGGACTTCCTGAAAGAAGAGCTCTGTGGAGAAGAAAGCAAAGAAGCAGTTAGAATAATGTGAATGTGGTCTTACATTTCAGGAGTTCCCTTACAAAGAACTCCCTGCTGAAGATATTTTCTTATTTGGAAGTGATACATTTGTGAAATGCTATTAACAAAGTATCAGTAAAAAAAACTGGGTGCCAAACATAAGAACAATTTAGTCTATTCTTACCAAGTACTTATGGGGTTCTGATTGGACTTCTATGCATTGAGATCCCTGCAAAGAGATGATTGTGTCTGCCACACACACCAAGCACTAGACTTTAAGGCATGATTTGGAATTGTATTTATACAGTCTTTCTTAAAGTATGCTCTCTCTTTAAACTATACTCAGGCAAAACCGGAACTAAAAATGAGAACTTGAAAAAGTATCAGGGGTTTTACATTTCTTATTAAATCAAACAAATTTTCATCACGGGAAAATTAGTAATCTTGTTTTTTTAGATATAAGAGGAAACTCTGGGCAGATAAACCTGATTAAATCCATTTGATTTTTGTTATATATGTTGTAGTTTGTTATATTAGGAAAGGAGATTTCATCACTTAAAAATGTTTTCTTTCATTTGCATTTCACATAATAATATTATTAACTGGTATTCTATAGTCTCCAAAGAGCTAAGAAATCCAGTTTTAATTCGCCATAACTCTAGATTAGTTGCAGTAGAGCTTTAGTCTACTGTAGGAAACAGGTGGGTAATTCACTAAAACCATTTTACTATAGAAAGCAGCAAATGAATTTTCAAAATAACTACCTAGCATTTTTTTTTCTATTTGGTTAATTTGTGACTATCTTGGCCCTCTCAACTCCTGAATTTTATTATCTCCTTAGCCACAGTGAAAGATATAGAAGTTATTAGAAATTACCTCTTAGATATTAAAAGTTCTAATTGATAGTATTTCTTAACTACATTGGGAGTGTTTTTTTTTCAAATTAGCATTCAAACATTTGATATTTAAGCCATTTTATTTTTTATTCTCCTTGATACAAGGTTTCTTTTCACTCCTCTCCAAACTTTAAGATAGGTTTACATAAGGTGAGAAGAAATTTGTTACCTTACATATCTTTGTTTTCTAGTGTTAAAAATGTCCCTTCCTTATGCTTTTATAGTTAATAGTATACTGGTGCCCTTTCACTAATTTTTAAATTAGAGATAAATTATCAAAGTAATACCATCTTATAAAATACAAATGATAAGTGATCTTCCTCTCCATCATAAATTGTCATAAGTATCTCTGCCTACCACATTTTACTTCCTTTTATAATAATCTAAGAAATTTTAAAACTATTTTCTAGATTTAAATAAAATTTTAGCAGACTATTGGATGATTATCAAACATACACAACATTTATCTTCAAGATTTATAATATTCTTTTAAAAAACTATTTTAGTGTTGAAAGTAATACATCTTATTGTATAAAAAATAGTAACAATATTACGCAATACTGTAGCAACCATTCTGTTGAATGGCACCAATGTGGTTTAGGCAACTGACTTGATCTCAAGGGGTGAGCCTGATTGGTTGAATCATAGCATCGGTGCTGTCAGTAATTAGCTTAAGAATCATTATGTGACCAAATTTTGGCCTTGAAACACAAAAAGAGGATTGTTGGAATCCTTGTTCTTCAGTGAAAGAGAATCTCTATCATCCTTGAAAAAGTGTAGGGCCCTTTCTGCTATTGGCAGTTATCCCACCGTCATGATGAGCAGTGATACAGACAGAAGATGACAAAAGGGAAAGGAAAGAACACAGTTCTGCAATAACATAACTGAACGACTAATCAATCAATCCAGAAGCCTAGCTTCTTTCTAGCTTTTCTGTTAAATGGGATAATAAATTATTTTGTTCCTTAAGCAAATTTTTGTTTGCTTTTCTGTTACTTGTGACTGAAAACTGCCTGACTGATAAAAAGCAGAAAGTGAAAGTCTTCCTCCATCTACCTCTCTAACACACTACCCTAAGGTAAACATCGTTAGCTATTGTATATGAAATCTTCCACATCTTGTCCCTATTCACACAAAAACAGATCCGCCTCTCTCATTTTCACTACACACAGAGAGAAAGAGAGCGAGAGATCTTTTTAAAATATTATTTTTATTATTCCTATTTTAACAAATGAGATTATAATGTACACAGTGATATGCACCAGGCTTTTTTTCTTCCCATTTAATGTAAGATGGACAATTTTCACATCACTATACAAAAAAGAAAACCCATTCTTTGTAATAGTCACATAGTATATCATAGTGTGAGTGATATTTTAATTTATTTAACGACTGCCCTAATAATAGAAATTTAAATTGTTTTGAATTTTTTTGTTATTATGAACAGTGTAATTAGTATTTTTATACGTATATCTCTGAGTAAGTGTGAAAGTGTTTTCTTAGAATAGATTCATCACAATAAAAACGATGACGTTATTTATTTTGATTGTCTTCTTTACTCAGTAGTGGCAACTATACTGAGGCACAGAGTTACGTACTGGCTTTTGTAAGTTTTAGAGTCAGTATTCGGCTCTAACTTTAGAGATAGCATTCTCTGAGTTATATTTTACCACCTCCTTTTTAGGATTTTTTTTTTAGAATTGCGTTGGATTTATGATTCAATTTGAGGAAATCTATCTTTCCACATTTTTGTGTCTTCTTTTTGGCTTTTTGGAAGAAAAATTACAGGTTTTTTTCCATGTAGGTGAGACATTTCTCATTAAGCATAATCCTAGGCAACTCACACTTTATATTAGAAGTTTTTAATAAAAGATGTTTGATATTAGATGTTTCTACCAGGGATCCCAAGAAAAAAAATAATAAAGAGGGCAAATCTCCCTAAAAGCATCAGTTTAACTTATGGAGAGTAATCTATATGATTTAGTTTATGTTAAAACAGGATATAGGGTTTCCTTGGTGGTGCAGTGGTTAAGAATCCACCTGCCAATGCAGGGCACACGGGTTCGAGCACTGGTCCAGGAAGATCCCACATGCCGCGGAGCAACTAAGCCCATGTGCCACAACTACTGAGCCTGCGCTCTAGAGCCCACGAGCCACAACTACTGAAGCCTGTGTGCCACAGCTACTAAATCCCGCGCGTCTAGAGCCCATGCTCCACAACAAAGAGGAGCCACCACAATGAGAATCCCGCACACAACAACAAAAAGTAGCCCCCGCTCACAGCAACTAGAGAAAGCCCACATGCAGCAATGAAGACCTAATGCAGCCAAAAATAAAAAAGTAAATAAAATAAATAAATTAAAAATGGATTTCTATTAAAAAAACAATAAATAAGGAAAAAAACCTGGATATATTATAAACGAAAATTCAGAGCTCGTATGAAATTTTTTCATAAAATATAAGGAAAGGTATTTTGTGTCTATATACTAGTTAACTATTGATAAAGTGAATTGCCCAAAACTTGGAGCTTAAACCGACATTTATTACCTGACACAGTTTCTGAGGGTAAAGTTTCTGGATGTAGCTTAGCTGGGTATTTCTGGCTCAAGTCTCTCATTGGCTGTAGTCAAGCTGTTGACCAGGGCTGTAGTTATTTAGGGCTTAAGGATCTGCCTCTAAGTTCACTTACACAGATGTTGACAAGAGGCTTCAGTCATCCACCACATAGCCCTGTAGTGATGAGAGAGATGCCGGCGTGAGGGGGAGGTGCCCAAGAAGGAAGTCAGAGGCTTTTATAATGGGATCTCAGAAGTGATATTCTATCGCTTCTGATGTTTTCTACTGCTTACACAGACCCACCCTGGTACAGTGTGAGTGGAAACTAAACAAGGGTGTGAATATCATGAGGCAGGGATCATCAAAGGCCATCTTGGAAACTAGATGCCACAGGTCTTCTGGTGACTTGAACATCCTCCACTACCATATGGATACCAAAAAGAAAAAAGTTTGAGAAGTGCTGAGCTATAGAATTTTATTTATATAGAGTCTTAAGGCATGTAAGAAACCTGTATTTGTAACTAGTTTCACAATTTTTTCAAATAACTTCATATATATATATATATACATATATATATATATATATATATATATATATATATATATATATATACACACACACATTTTCGTTCCAAAACTCCAGTAAGTAAATTTTACCTCAAAAGAAGTAAAGACTAGACTAATCTGGAGGATGAAACCATTTTGCTGTTTTAGCCCCAGCTAAGCTCTCACTTTAATAAAGCCACACTAGTACTACCCATTTTGCCACGCGGAGCAGAACAACCAATCAACTGATCTCAATCAACCCACAGAATCATAAGAAATAATAAGGACTTGCTCTTATAAGTCAGTAAGTTTTTTGGAGCGTTTTTACCACAGCAATACATACCTGAAACAGAAATTGCTACTATATAAAAGTGGGGTGCTGGCATCATACAAACATAAAATATTGGCTTTGGGACAAGGCAGCAAAAACCTGGCTAGAAGAGCAGTGATAAAATTGTTATTGGAAACTTGACAACAGCGTACCTAATTTATGTATTGATAGAAAATTAACGAGAATAGTGACCTTGGTAACTTGTAAGATAAAACATGTACCTAATGACTTTGTGATTCTGGCTAAGTAGATTTTCAGACAGGATGTTGAAAATGCCAATTGGCTTCTTATAGTTGCCTAAGATATTGTTTTATAGGAAATAGATGAATGAATGAAGGAACTGTTTGGTTTCAAGTGGAGCTTAATGAAATGATTTCTAACAGAAGACTAGCTGAGCTAGAATATAAAATTGGTTTTCATTCCCAGCTTCTCCAGTGGACAATAGATTATCAAATTAAGAGGTGAAAATGAAATTCAGGGTAATAACAGTAAAATGCAGCTTCAAAATGAAGATTAAATCAAGGCTATGAATGTAAGACCCTTAGTTAAGACCTAAGAAAGATTCAAGTCGTTTCGTCTCAGACTCTCAGCCAGACCAAAGGCTCCTAAGAATTTTAAGGACGTTGTCTCAAAGCACATTAGCCCATATTTCAAAGTAGAAAGAGATCTGTCTTGAAAATATATGTCCCTGTGACTTTTGTTTAATGGAATGAACTATTATATGTAAACAGTCCACATGATTTTAAATGGAATTTTAGTAGTAAAAGCACTATCAGCTTAGACTAAAAGGCACAGAGACAGTTCCAAACAATTTGGAGGGCTTCCCTGGTGGCGCAGTTGTTGAGAGTCCGCCTGCCGATGCAGGCGACACAGGTTTGTGCCCCGGTCCGGGAAGATCCCACATGCCGCGGAGCGGCTGGGCCCGTGAGCCATGGCCGCTGAGCCTGCGCGTCCGGAGCCTGTGCTCCGCAACGGCAGAGGCCACAGAAGTGAGAGGCCCGCGTACCGCAAAAACAAACAAACAAACAAACAAAAAAACCAATTTGGGCCGTTGACTTTCTACAGCAGGAAACAGCCTGAGAAACATACTGAACTACAAGCAAAAACAATTTTTTTACTAAAAAGGGGGGCATAGAGTTGAGCCAAGGGCCAGAGGGAGCCACTTGCAAATAGAAGTGGGTATAATCAAGAAACATCCCCTGCCTCTGGAGCAGGGCAACTGGTGGCATGTACCTGACTGGATTCCAGAATTTCTATGTGTCTCTACTTCCTCTTTCCTTTCTGAGTGGGAGTGTCTAGCATGATTTTCTTCTTTCTATCTCACCATTTTATGAACTTATGTAGAGGGCAGAGTGGTAATTTACCTTTCCAGTTTATAGGTCTCTGCGCCCAACAAATGAGCCCAAGTAACTGTACCTAAGGGATCACCCTGAGCATTATTTAGATGTGGGCTCTTGAACTTCAAAGGTAGATCTGATGACATAATAGGATAAGACTTTTGGGTCTTGGAGAGAGCATGATTTTATTTTGCATGTGAGAGGAATGGATCATCAGGGATCAGAGAGATCATGGCAAAATGTTACGTGAGCCTTGACTCCCAGTGTTTCAGCCCTTGTGTAGTCCCCTCCCACTTTGAACCTAGGCTTGGTTCTGTGTCTTGTTTTGGTCAATGGGACATTTGCAAGTATGATGCAAGCAGAGGATTGATAGGCATATGTGTATTGGAGTTTGTCCTCTTGGAATGCTCCCACTAGGAATTTAGTCACCTAGCTGTAAGGTAGTACAGACTAGAAGGGCTGAATCATTAGAGATCACATGGAGATAAGCCCTAAAGGATGAGAAACCATTCTGGACCTTCCAGTCCAGACAAGCTCCAGCTAAATGCAGCCACATGAGTTACCTCAGTTATATCACATGGAGCAGTAAAACTACCCAGATGAGCCCAGAAGACACACAGAATGGTCAGAAATGATTAATCATCATTTAGTCTCAAAATTTTGGAGTGGCATGTTACACAGGAATAGATAACTGAAAAAATTTATTCTGAAAGACTCTTAACATGGAAGTTTTGTTAGTCTCCAATATATTGCCCTAAACTACGGTAAAGAAGTAAAATTAGGCAAATTCCTTTTGTTTTTTCTGCTAAGGTTTGAGTGCAAGTGCAATTCCTAAGGCTCTAAGCAGAATTTTTCTGACTTTTCTACATAAAGAAATTCATTGATAAATGGAGTATTTGGCATGCAATATTTTTTGCTAAATTCACAAATGATTTATGACCTATTTACCTATTAGAGGTGATCATCACAATACTAACAGTTGAGAGACAATGCTAGTTAACTAATAAAACATGCTAGGCATCCTGCCAAAATACCAGTGTCTGACTAATAATTTCAATCATTTTCAGTTTAAATTGGATTATCACCTTATGAAATCTCATTAGAAATTTATTTTTTTGTTTGAAAATTCTAAGTGACACATAAGTCAATGTTGAAAATGATACTAAAAACCAAAGAAGGGCTTCCCTGGTGGCGCAGTGGTTGAGAGTCCGCCTGCTGATGCAGGGGACACAGGTTCATGCCCTGGTCTGGGAAGATCCCACATGCCGCAGAGGGGCTGGGCCCATGAGCCATGGCCGCTGAGCCTGCGCATCCAGAGCCTGTGCTCCACAACAGGAGAGGCCACAACAGTGAGAGGCCCACATACCGCAAAAAAAAAAAAAAAAAAAATTGCATGTTTAGAATTTATATCAATTTTATTTTAAGGATATTAAAAATATTGAAAACCATTTACTTTAATCTTATCAAGTTGATATTTGATTTCACATAAATTCTGTTTAAACAAAAGAGTTATTTGAACTGTTCTAGTTTATTTATTGGTCTAGTTGAGTAATATATCCCAGAAAAAAAATAAGAGAATCCATCAGAAAAATACATCAGTTCTGCAAAAAATCTCTGGAAAGTTTCATCTATAAAATAATGTGATCATCCACAATAGAAGATTCAGAGAATGTTTGGCAAACCTTCCATAATGTAAGTCTCTATGGTTTCTAGTAAAGACTTGCTTAAATAAAAATATATTCAAGATTTAATATTTTTCAAGTTAGTCTTTATAAAAATACAATCATTTTAAATTATTAATAAAATATGCTGGCTATTGATACAAATCCTTGAGTTGCCTACTGCTACATTTCAAACATTTTGTTAAGCTTAATTTTACTTCTAATTATAAATAATTTTCAAAAATAATATGTAAATAAAAATCACAAGACAGTTAAACAAGAACAGAATATCTTGAAAAATCTGAATCTGGACAATCTGAATCTGAAAAAATATATCAGTGGATATGCTGAGTATATATCTCAATGTTTTACATTTGTGATATATTTAGATGTCTGCATTCTCACCTCCAAATTGGGAATAACATTACCTTGTCTGTAATTACTTATGCTAGCTAATGAGAAAAGAGAAATGAAAGAGCTTTGTATACCACAAAAATTCACTGTTCTTCAAAAGTAAAATATTATTACATATATAATTAATATATATGATGAAACTCCTTAGTGACTGTCTCAAAATGTTACTTGTTTGGATATTTTATAAGCCTCTTATCTTTCTGTGAATACCTCAAAGTAGTAAGCAAATCATTTTCTCTCAAGTGGCAGTTTACCTTATTTTATAGAAAGGAAGGAGGCAGTATTCAATTGAAAAAGAAGAATCAGACCATTTGATGTCAGAGCTCTGCCGCATTAATCTTGGGCAAGTTAACTACTCTTTTGAAACTTCATTGCACATACATAAGAAAGGAATGTAGAAGTCATATACAGAGAGCATATCCAGCACCTGTTACAGAGTAGATACTAACTCAGCAGTTAACATTCTTCATTTGCCTTTCCACATGAGATTCTGAGGTTCTATTTCATCATAGTTGTCTTTAATCATATCTTGAGGTTGAGATGCATCTAGCCGATCCACGTGGAGATGTTACCCTGAAGAAAGTAATATTGTAGGTTTCTTTAAATATATTTGCCAATCATTAATTCAACTTTTAGCAGTTCTTCAGGACTCAACAGCTTTTTCTTTCAGCCTTCCCTAATACCTAAGGCCGTGTTAAGTATATTTTTTTATATTCTCATATCATTTTGTGTTTATTCCTAGGAGAGCACTTTCTATATTGCATTATAATTACAGTCATCTCACAGTGTCCTGGCCCTGGAACCAATCCCGTGAGGATACCAAAATACAAGGATGCTCAAGTCCTTTACATAAAATTGCATAGTATTTGCATATAACCTATGCACATTATCTGTATACTTTATATCATCTCTACATTGTTTATAATACCTAATACAATGTAAATTCTGTATATAGTTGTAAATACAATGTAAATGCCATGTAAACAGTGGACAGCTCGTGGCAAATTCAAGTTTTGTTTTTGGAACTTTCTGGAATTTTTTTTTTCAAATGTTTGATTTGTAGTTGGTTGAATTCAAGGATGCAGGGCACAGGGATATGGAGGGCAGGCTGTATTTGTTTTCTTTCCTTATTTCTCCTCAACTGTAAACTTATATGTTTTATGCATCACTGTACTCCAGTGCCTAGCAAAGAGAAATACATATTTGTTAAATGTGTGGACTGGTTAAATTATTTTATCAGGGTTGTTTGCATCTCTGCATGAAGTCCAGCTTCTCTCCTTCCATTTGTAACCAGATACAGTCTCTGTGCAAGGTAAATTTATTCAACCTCATTCTTTGCTTCATCCTACCTGAGGTGGTCAGGGCTTCTTTGGACTAATTTTAGACAGCCTTTGTTTGACTTTCAGGTATAACAATCACTAGCTGTGCAAATTTGGGGGAGTTACTTAACTTCTTTGTGCATTACTTTCCTCATATGTAAAATGACTATAAATTGTGATAATGGCTAATCATAAGATTCTGTGAAAATTAAATGAGTTACATGGATAAATGAGCTAGTATAGGTAGGATGCTTCCTGTTACTAAATAAGTTGGCTATATTGGTTCCCACATGCTCTTTCAACATCACTGATCCTAGTCTAAATTAAATGTAAGTGGGACAATTTTAAAATTAATGACAATTTTATTTATAAATCATTTAATACTAAAGTAATGACAAGGGATATATTTTGGCAAGAAGGTTCAATAGGTACAGATTTTCTTATGCATATATGTATGTGTCTGTGTGTCTGTATATATGTATATGTATGCACTTTTTACTCAAGGACTTGGGAAATAGTATAGGTATGTTGAAAACTAGTATTTCATAGTTGCAAGACTATAGTCATAGAAGTCTACTAAGAAACTGATTTAAAACATAGTTTTGTTTTGGACAAACTAATATACACAGAAATAGTAATAAAATATGTATTTTTAAAAAAGTTTTAATTTAATCATTCAATTCAATTTAATCCATTATAGATATTTCTATTAATCTCATTCTTACAGTGTTCTGAAGATAAATTCTTTAGTGGAATTTTTATAGTATTATGATTATAGCTTTACTATGCTTTCTACTTTTTCTATTTTTAAATAACACTTCCTGCACATGCAGAGTAAGGTGGATAACTGAAACAAATATCTATATATTCTAGATTTTAAAAATCTTTTGATTTCAGTTATCTAGATCTGTGCTTTCCAGTCCAGTAGCCACAAGCCACATGTGGCTATCTGAGCACTTAAAAATGAAATGTGGCTGGTATGAATTGAGATGTGCTGTAAGTGTAAAGTAACTATAGGATTCTGAAGACTTAATAGGAAAAACATGTAAAGTATCTTATTAATAATTTTATATTGATTAGATATTGAAATGATATTTCAATATATTAGGTAAACAAATGTATTATTTAAATTAATTAAATTTTTTTCTTTATATAGTTTTAATGTGACTACTAAAACATTTGGAATTACATATGTAGTTCATATTGTATTTCTATTGGATATCACTGATCTGGCTAGTTCAAATGAAAGTAATTTTTTAAAAATTTTGTTGGTCAAGAGAAAGAAACATCTTTATCCATTTTACTTTGTGAGTATAAATACAATCCGAAATATTATATTTCTAAAGCTAATGTTTGACATAAAGTTAAATAATTATATATGTTTTTAAGCTGTACTAAATCTAAAAGAGCAACAGTCCACCCAAGATATTTTTATATACTGTCCAGTCTAGTAGACAGTCCTCAGATTTTTACTCTGAATTTTCCCCCTAATTTCTAACCCATGCTGATATCAGTACATAGATACATTACATACACATGTATATAAATACATACATACATATATATAAGTGAAGGGAAAGGGAAAGTTCTTCCTTATGTAAGAATGACAGCTAATAAATGTATAAGAATTAGAAAAATCACAGTTGGTAAATTATTATAATGATAATTTATTCAGGCAAGAATAAATCACGAATGAATACTAAAATGACTGGGTAAAATTTTGCTGAGGACAAAGATATTTAAATAGGTATACAAGTGGCAAAATATTTACTCATTATAAAGAGAAAAATAGTAATTTTACAATGGAGAATCCCGGCAAAACACTACCTTAGCCAAGTGATCGAAGGTAACATCACCAGTAATGCAAGGAATCAAGAATCATGTTGTTACGATGTAAAGAAAAACACAGAATCACCTCTTTAATATCCCCGCCAAAATGCAAAAAATGAATTTAATCATGAGAAAATATCAGGTAACCCAAAATCAGGAACACTCTACAAAAGAACTGGCTTATACTCTTCAAATCTTAGAAGTCATGAAAGACAAGAGAAGGCTGAGGAACTATTGAAAAAACTCAGGAGACATCTCAACTATATGCAGTATGTAATCCTGGACTAGATCCTGAATATGGAGAAAAACCGTTTTTTTTTTGCTATGAAATGTGTTACTGGGATAATTGGTAAAATGTGAATGGAGTGTTGTTGATAGTATTATATCAGTGTTGATTTTCAGATTTTAATGATTGTACTGTGATTACAGACAATAGTGTCCTAGTCTTTTAGGAAATATTGAAGCATACAAGAATAATGGGTTAAATGGCAATTTCCTCTCAATTGGTTCAGATGAAAACATTACACACACACACACACCACACATACACATACATACACATTTATATACAGGCATTTATGCATACAGAGAGAGACAAGACAGAGAATGGTAAGGCAAATGAGGTAAATTGTTGACATTTGACATTTGACCTGGGTGAATTCTTTGTTCTATTTTTGTATCTTTCTGTAAGTCTAAAATTATTTCACAATAAAAAGGGAAAGTGCTGGTAGTTCCTTCTTTGAGATAGGAAAGAAGCCATCTTTGGGTGGACACAAAGCAGCTAATGACATAGACAAATATTCTGAAAAGTATTAGAACCACTTATTTACTTTGCTTAAGCTCCGCAATGCCCTTAGCTCTCTTCTTGTCTGATCATATGCAAAGGTGGCAAAAAGCTGTATTAAAATGTTTTTTCCTTGAGTTAAAAAATGAGAGAAAAGTCCTACTGAGTTTTGCTTTTTTTTTTGTAGTTTTGCTTTTTGATTAGCTCAATCAGTTCAAATAAGAAGACCCGTTCCCAAGGCACATAGCAAGCTCCACAGCCCTCCTCACTTCCTTAGTGTTGCCACCTGAGTTTTGAAGGGCTTCTCCACACCCTTCTTTCACATCTTTTTTTTTTTTTTTTTTTTTTTTGCGGTACGGTACGCGGGCTTCTCACCGTTGTGTCCTCTCCTGTTGCGGAGCACAGGCTCCAGACGCGCAGGCTCAGCGGCCATGGCTCACGCGGCCAGCCGCTCCGCGGCATGTGGGATCTTCCCGGACTGGGGCATGAACCCGTGTCCCCTGAATTGGCAGGCGGACTCTCAACCACTGCGCCACCAGGGAAGCCCAATTCTCAGTTATTTTCACTTTACCGCCAAAGCAATCTTTGTTATAATTCCATCACCATAAAATAAAATTGCATCTGGAAACAGATACTAAACTAATAATCATAATAAAGTTATCAACCTAACTCCACTAAGCATTTTATAAATTCCCTATTATTTTAAACCAATGACCATCTTCTCTGTGCCCTTTTGAGGATAATTCATTTTTTGTTATCAAATGTTTTATTAAAAATGCTTCTCAATTTGCAGTATTGAGACAACAGTAACTTATGAAAAATTCTTAGACATATATTAAATTCTAATAAAACAACCAAAAGTGTCCAGAAATGATTCTAAGTTAGATAATACAAAAATCTGGGTCCAGAAAGAATTTTAAAAGATAATAAAAGTAGTGTCTGAGGACCACTTCTGACATTCCTTAACCTTGTGACACTAAACAAATCATTTGGTCTCTGAGCCTCAAACATAAAATAAAGAGGTGGAAATAGATTTAATACTTTGATTCACTGGCAAGTATAATTTGAAAGGTCTTAAACGTCTGGAAAATGCAATGGTTTAATTCTAATTTATATTTTTAAGGTTCCAAATACTTTAAATGACAAATTCTCAGTAGATTTTATACAAGGCATTTTCTTGAGTTTTACTATTCAAGAAATGACTAATTATCAAACTACATTATGCTAGTGACACAAATAGAATTTTGTGACACAAATAGAATTTCATAATATGTTCTACATATAAAATTTAATAGAAAAAATGCAGATGACTTACAGTTCCATTCTGGAAGTATACAGAATTCCCAGGGACCTATTTATTAAATAAAATTCTACTACTGTGGTGTTCTCTGTATTGCACAGAACACTATAAACATACACAAAATGTCCTTTATTTCTAATTCATTTGAATTACCTTTTCCTCACCCTTATTCAACCGGGAAAAACAAAAATCCAAACCTCTTTAATAATAATGTTATTCATTAGTAGATGCAAAAATAGTTTTGACATTTTTACCCCATCAAGGATAATAACAAATGAATGCTATAGAATTAAAAGAGATTGCCCATACTATACTGCTTCTTCTTGAAAGTAAAACAAAGAAATCAGGTTTCATTTTCAAAGGGAGAGATTTCTTACTGTCAGGGTTTTTTTATTATTAAACTTTTTATTCTAAGATAATTATAGATTCATATGTAGTTATAGAAATAATACAGAGATCTGTATACTCTTTATCCAATTTTTCTCAAATGTAACATCTTGCAAAATTATAATACAATGTCACAAGCAGAATATTAGTATTAATATAGTCCAGATACAGCACATTTCTGTCACCACCGTGATCTCTCATATTGCCCTTTTATAGCCACATTAAATTCCCTCATGCCTTAATCTTTGGCAACCATTAATCTGTTCTTCATTCTATCATATTGTCATTTCAAGAATGTCTCATAAAGAGCTTTTGTCACTTGGCATAATTCTGTGGAGGTTTATCCAGGTTGGTGACTGTATCAATAGTTTATTGTGATACATGTATCACAATTCATTTAACTAATCACCAGTTGAAAGACACTCTGGGTTGTTTCTAGTTTTTGTCCATTAGGAATAAAACTGATATAAATATTTGTGTACAGTTTCTGTGTAAACATAACTCTTCATTTCTCTGGGATAATGCCTAGGAGTGAAATTGCTGGATCATATGGTAGTTGCATATTTCATTTTATAATAAACTAATAAACTATTCTCAAGAATGGTTGTACTAATTTACATTCTCATCTGCAATATATGACTGATCCAGTTTTTCTGCATCATCACCAGCATTTGGTGTTGTCACTATTTTTTTGTTTCTGACATTTTTGTAGACATTTAGTGATATCTAATTGTGGTTTTAATATGCATTTCCATAATGGATAATGATGTTAAACTCTTTTCCTGTGTTTATTTGCCCTCTGTGTATCCTCTTTGGTGAAATTTCTCTACATGTTTTTGCCTATTTTCTAATTTGAACTTTTTCCTTTTTTCTGTACTCGAGTTTTACACGTTGATGTATTCTACATAATAATCCTTTCTTGGATATGCGGTTTGTAAATATTTTCTCTCTGTAGCTCATCTTTTCATTCTCTTAACAGGGACTTTCCAGACCAAAACTTTTTGATTAAAATAAAGCCCAGTTTATCATGTTTTGTTTTCAGGTATTGTGCTTTTGATGTTATGTCTAAAGTCTCTATGCTTAATGCTAGAGCCTGAAGATTTGCTTCTAATGCTTTTCTTTAAGTTTTATAGTTTTAAATTTTACATTTAGGTCCTGGATCCATCTTAGACAATTTTCTCTTTTTTCCTTTCCTTTCCTTTCCCTTTCTGTCTTCCTTCCTTCTTACCTTCCTTCCTCCTTTCCTTCTTTCCTTCTTTCCTTGCTTCCTTCTTCCCTCCCTCTTTCTTTTTCTTTCTTTCTTTCTTTCTTTCTTTCACCTGTCGATGTTTAATTGCTTCAGCACCACTTGTAGAAAAGGTTCTCTTTCCTCCGTTCAATTGCACACTTGTGAGAAATCAGTTGGTGATGGCCATTCTGACCAGTGTGAGGTGATACCTCATTGTAGTTTTGATTTTCATTTCTCTAATAATTAGTGATGTTGAGCATCTTTTCTTGTGCTTGTTAGCCATCAGTATGTCTTCTTTGAAGAAATGTCTATTTAGGTCTTCCCCCCATTTTTTGATTGGGTTGTTTGTTTTTTTGATATTGAGCTGCGTGTGCTGTTTGTATATTTTGGAGATTAATCCTTTGTCCATTGCTTCATTTACAAATATTTTCTCCCATTCTGAGGGTTGTCTTTTCATCTTGTTTATGGTTTCCTTTGTTGTGCAAACTCTACAAACAATAATTGTTGGAGAGGGTGTGAAGAAAAGGGAACCCTCATGCATTATTGGTGGGGATGTAAATTGATAGAACCACTATGGAGAACAGTATGAAGATTCCTTAAAAACCTAAAAATAGAACTACCATATGATGCAGCAATCCCACTACTGGGCCTATACCCAGAGAAAACCAGAATTCAAAAAGAGTCATGCACCCCAATATTCACTGCAGCACAATTTACAGTAACCAGGACATGGAAGTAACCTAAATGTCCATTAACAGAGGAATGGATAAAGAAGATGTGATACATATATACAATGGAATATTACTCAGCCATAAAAAGGAATGAAATTGGGTCATTTGTAGAGACATGGATGGACCTAGAGATTGTCATAAAGAGTGAAATATGTGAGAAGGAGAAAAACAAATATCGTATATTAGCCCATATATGTGGAATCTGAAAAAATTGGTATAGACAATCTTATTTACAAAGCAGAAATATAGACAGACATAGAGAACAAATGTATGGATATCAAGGGGGAAAGAGGGGTGGGATGAATTAGGAGATTGGGATTGACATATATACACTATTGATACTTTGTATAAAGTAGATAACTAATGAGAACCCACTGTATAGCACAGGGAACTTTACTCAATGCTCTGTGGTGACCTAAATCAGAAGGAAATCCAAAAAAGAGGGGATATATGTATATGTATAGCTGATTCACTTTGCTGTACAGTATAAACTAACACAATATTATAAAGCAACTATACTCCAATAAAAATTTTTTAAAAATCTGTTGGGCCTATTTGCATGGTATATTTCTGAATACTCTTATTTTGTTGCACTGAATAGACATTAAATGTGTCTATACTTCCACCAATACCACAGAGTCTTGATTAATGTGCTACATAAAAAGTCTTGAAGTCAGAAAGATGATTTGTCCCACTTTATTCTTTATCAAGATAGTTTTCAGCAATTCCAGTTCCTTTACCTTTTTATATAAATTTTTTAATGATATCATCTATATCTACAAAATGTATTGCTGGAATTTTAATAGGAATTGAATTAAACCTGTTTATCAATTTGAAGAGATTGATATGTTTACTATTTTGAATCTTGCAACATTTGAATACAGTTTGACCACCCATTTATTTAGATATTTTTTCTATTTATTTTATTAACGTTGTGTTTTTTTCACCATACATGTCCAGAACATGTTTTGTCAGATTTACACAAGTTTAAAAAAAAATTGTAAATGATATTGTATTCTTAATTTTGTTGCCCACTTGTTCAATGTTAGTATATAGAAATACAACTGATTTTTGTATGTTTATCTTGATTTCTGTGGCTTTGCTGAACTCAATATTTCTAGAATATTTTTGGTAGATTCCTTAGAATTTCCTATGTAGACAATCATCGTTATCTGCAAATAAGGACAATTTTATTTCTTCCTTTATGGTCTATATGCCTTTTCTTCTCTTGCCTTACAGAAATGGCTAGAACTTTTAGTACCATGTTGGATAAGAATAGTGAGAGTGGGCATCCTAGCCTTGTTTCTGATTTCAAGGGGAAAGTATTCCATCTTTCACCATTAAGTATGTTAGCTGTAAACTTTTGTTGATGATTTTATCAAGTTGAAGATCTTCCTCTTTCTTCATATTTTCTAAGATTTTTTTATCATGAATGGGTGCTGAATTTTGTGAGATGCCTTTTCTGCATTGATTTATATGTCTATGTGAGTTTTCTTTTTTAACCTGTTTAATATGTTGTATTACAGTGCTTGATTTTTAAATATTAAACCAGCCTTTTAACCTTGAAATAAATCCCACTTGGTTATTATACATAATGATTTTTATGTATTGCTAAATTCCATTTGCTAATACACTATTAAGGATTTTTGCGTATATATTTGTGAGAAATATAGGTTTGTAGTTCTCTCTCTCTCTCTCTTTTTTTTCTTTTTTTGAACTCTTTATGTTTGATTTCAGTATCAGGGTAATACGTCCTTCAAAAGTGAATTGGGAAGTATTCTCTCCTCTTCTACTTTTTGGAAGAGATTGTGTAGAATCAATGTTAGTTCTCTTTTAAATATTTGTTAGAATTTTCCAGTGAAATCATCTGGCCCTGGAGACTTCTTTTTTGGGAGTTTTATAAATATAAATTCAATTTCTTTAATAGTTATCATGCTACTCGAATTATCTGTTTCATATTTGGTAAGTTGTAAATGGTGTTTTTCAAAAACAAGTCTATGTTACCTAAGTTGTCCAACGTATATGTACAGAGTTGTTTATAGTATTCCCCTATCCTTTGGATGCCTGCAGGGTCTGTTTCATTCTCTATGTCATTCCTGATATTAGTAATTTGTGTCTTTTGTTTTCATTGTCACCATTGCTATAATTTTTCAGTTTTATCTTTTACAGAACTAGCTCTTTATTTTCTCTAATGATATTGATTTCTGCTTTTATATTTATTATTTCCTTCTTTTTGCAGGTTTTCAGTTTATTTAACTCTTTTTTCTAGGTTCTTGAGGTGGACACTTAGATTATTGAATTGACAATATTTTATCTCAGCACTGACTTAGTTTTGTCCCATGAATTTTGATGTATTGTATTTTTATTTTCATTCAGTTCAATGTATTTTTTAATACATTGAATTTAATGTATTTTTTTTCCTTGAGACTTTCATTTCAACCCATGGATTATTAAATGTGACTTGTTTCCAAATGGTTGTAGATTTTCCTGTTATCTTTCTGCTATTCACTTCTAATTTGACTCCATTGAGTTCAGAGAATACACTCTATAATTTCTATAGTTTAAATTTGTTGAGGTTTACTTTGTGGATGAGGATATGATATGATCAACCTTCCATGGACACTTACAAAGAATGTATAGTTTGTTGTTGGTTGGGTGCTCTACAAATGTTGATTAGAATGTTATGTGATGGTGGTGTTGATTTTTTCTCTATATAATTTCTGATATTCTTTTTATTCTATCAAATGTTGAGGGAGGAAGTACAGTCTACAACTATAATCACACATATGTCTATTTCTCCTTCAGTTATATTAGTTTTTGCTTCACATATTATGCAGATCAGTTGTTTGATGAATACACATTTATAATTACATGTCATCTTGGTTGATTGACATTCTTATTATATAAAGTTCCTCTCTGTCTCTAGTAACTTTCTTTGCTCTGATTTTTACTTTATTTGATATAAATATAGCCACTCCTGCTTTCATTTAATTAAGGTTTGCATGCTACCTTTATCCCTTTTTTTTTTTTTACTTTAAAACACCCTGTAAATTTGTATTTGAAATGAGTTTCTTATAGACAAAACAGAGTTGGGTCATGTTTTTAAATCAATTCTGTCCATCTATGCTCTGCCTAGTCTTCTCACCACCCCAACCCCCAGCAACCTCTGATCTTTTGATTGTCTCCATAGTTTTACCATTTTCAGAATGTCATATAGTTGGAATCATATAGTGTAGGCTTCTTTCACTTAGTAATATGCATTTAAGTTTCCTCTGTGTCTTTTCCCAGCTTGATAGCTCATTTCTTTTTAATGCTGCATAATATTCCATTGTCTGGATATAACACAGCTTATTTATCCATTCACCTACTGAGGGCACCTTAGTTGCTTCCAAGCTTTAGCAATTATGAATAAAGCTGCTATAAACATGCATGTACAGGTTTTTTGTGTGAACATAAGTTTTCAACTCCTTTGGATAAATACAAAGGAGTGTGATTGCTAGATCATGTGGTAAGAATGTGTTTAGTGTTGTAAGAAACTGCCAAATTGTCTTCCGAACTATCTGTACCATTTTGCATTCTTACCAATAATGAGTGAGAGTTCCTGTTTCTGCACATCATCACTAGCATTTGGTGTCATGTGTTCTGGATATCAGCCATTTTGATGAGTAGTGGTATCTCATTGCTCTTTTTATTGTCTTTTTTTTTTTTTTTTAGGGAGATTGCAATTGACACATATACACTATTTTTTTAATTAATTAATTTAATTTATTTATTTTGGGCTGCATGAGGTCTTTGTTGCTGTGCATGGGCTCTCTCCAGACATGGCAAGGAGGGGCCACTCCTCATTGCAGTGCACGGACTTCTCATTGTGGTGGAGTGTCTTGTTGCAGAACACGGGCTCTAGGAGCATAGGCTTCAGTAGTGTGGCAGGTAGGCTCAGTAGTTCTGGCTCATGGGCTCTAGAGCGCAGGCTCAGTAACTGTGGTGCGTGGGCTTAGTTGCTCTGCGGCATGTGGGATCTTCCTGGACCAGGGCTCGAAGCCATGTCTCCTGTACTGGGAGGTGGACTCTTAACCACTGCACCACCAGGGAAGCCCTCATTGCTGTTTTAATTTCCATTTCCCTGATTACTTAGCATCTTTTCATATATTTATTTGCTATCTTTATATCCTCTTTGGTGAGGTATCTGTTAAGGTCTTTGGCTAATTTTTTATTTGGGTTTATTTCTCTCATGGATTGCTCCTTTTGTGTGGTATCTAAAAAGGCATTGCCATACCCGAGGTCATTGAGTTTTCATTTTCTTATTGTTGCATTTTAAGAGTTCTTATATATTTCGAATAACAGTTGTTTATCAGATGTGTATTTTGCAAATATTTTCTCCCAATCTGTGGCTTAGCTTCTCCTCCTCTTTACATAGTCTTAGGCAGAGCAGAAGCTTTTAATTTTAATGAAGTTCAGGTTATCAGTTAATTTTAATGAAGTCCAGTTGTTCCAGCACCATTTGCTGAAGATACTTTGTACCATTATAATTACCCTTGCTCTTTTGTCAAGTTCATTTGAGCATGTTTACAGGGGTCTATTTCTGGGCTCTCCATTCTGTTCCATTGATCTACTTGTCTATTCTTTCCCCAATGTCACTCTCCTGAATACTGTAGCTTTATAGTAAATCTTGAACTCAGGTAGTGTCAGTGGTCCAACTGTTCTCCTTCAATACTGTATTGGTGATTCTGGGTCTTTTTCCTCCCCATAAACTTTATAATCACTTTGTCAACATCCACAAAATAATTTTCTGGGGTTCTGTGTAAGATTGTATTGAATCTATTGATCAAGTTGGGAAGAACTGACAACTTGGCAATATTACTTCTTCTTATCCATGATATCCATGATAAATTTAGTTTATTTATTTAGTTCTTTTGTTTCACTCATCAGTTTTATAATTTTCTTCTTATAGATCTTGTACATATATTGTAGGATTTATACCTAAGTATTGCATTTTGGGGGCGTGCTAATGTAAATTATATTGTGTTTTTAATTTCAGATTCCATTTGTTCATTGTTGGTATATAGGAAAGTGACTGATTTTTGTATATTAAGCTTATAACCTGCAACCTTTCTATAACTGCTTATTAGTTCCAGGAGGTTTTTTAAAAATTCTATTGGATTTTCTACATGGACTGTTATGTCATCTGTGAACAAAATTGTTTTATTTCTTCCTTTCCAATCTGCATACTTTTTTTTTAAATAATACACACTTTTAAAATTTATTTATTTATTTTTGCTGTGTTAGGTCTTTGTTTCTGTGCTAGGGCTTTCTCTAGTTGTCGCAAGCCGGGGCCACTCTTCATCGCGATGCGCGGGCCTCTCACTATCGCGGCCTCTCTTGTTGTGGAGCACAGGCTCCAGACGCGCAGGCTCAGTAGTTGTGGCTCACGGGCCTACTTGCTCCGCAGCATGTGGGATCCTCCCAGACCAGGGCTCGAACCCATGTCCCCTGCATTAGCAGGTGGATTCTGAACCACTGCGCCACCAGGGAAGCCCTCAATCTGCATACTTTTTATTTCCTTTTCTTGTCTTATTGTATTAGGTAGGATTTTCAGAACAATGTCAAAAAGGAATGAGGACAGGAGACATCTCTGCCTTGTTTCTGATCTTTGTGGGAAAGCTTTTAGTTTCTCATAATTAAATATGATATTAGCTGTAGGATTTTTTCTAGATGTTCTTTATCAAGTTGAGGAAGTTCTCCTTTATTCCTAATATACTCTGAGTTTTTATCATGAATGGGTGTCCGATATTGCCAAATATTTTTCTGCATTTTTTGATATGATACTTTTTCATTTTTAGCCTGTTGATGTGCTGAATTACATTAATTAATTTGTGATGGCTGAAAGAGCCTTGCATGCCAGGGATAAATCCCATTTGGTCATGGCATATGATTATTTTTATACATTGTTGGATTTAATTTGCTAATATTTTGTTTAGGACTTTTGCATCTAAGTTTGTGAGAGAGATTGGTCTGTAGTTTTATATTCTTTAAATTTTTCAGGTGTATCTTATAATCTGGAATGTGGCCTATCTCAGTGAATGTTCCACGTGAGCTTGAGAAAAGTGTGTATTCTGCTGCTGTTGGATGAAGTAATCTATAGATGCCAATCATATCTAGTTGGTCGCTGGTGTTGTTGAGATCAACTATGAAATGATTTTGTGCTTGGACAGTGGATCTGTCCACCTCTAATATAGGGGAAGTAAAGATTCTGACTATGATAGTGGAATTCATATATTTCTCCTTGGAGTTCTATCAGTTTTTGCCTCATATAGTTTAGCCTTCTCTATTTTCACTTAAGTGTGTTTTAGTTGCTTGCTTAAGCATTTTTATCATGGCTGCTTTAAAATGTTGTCAAATAATTCTAACATCTCTATCATCTCATTGTTGTCATCTATTGATATCCCATTCTTAATTGTTTAAATCTTTCTCATTTGCAGTATAACTGATTTTCTATTGAAACATGGACACTTTTGTATTATGTTATGAGATTCTGGATTTTATTTAAACATTCTGGTGAAACTGGTTTACCCTGACAACACTTTGCCAGGAGAGCTGGGAGTTCTGCATTGTTACTGGCAGACAGAAAGTGTTTGGGTTGAAGCTGGGTGAAAATATATAAGGGTTTATTACATTATTTTCTCTATTTTTGTATATGCTTGGAGATTTTTATACTAAAATTAAATAAATAAATAATATCTAATAATATCTACATTGAAGATACATTTTTTTATCAGAGCCTAACATATTCACTAGACACTCAATGAATAATAAGTAAATAAAATAACATAAAATAAAATATCTGTACCAAAAAAATATTTAAACTGGGCTTTTAAGGTGAAACTTCATAAATTTTTAGGCTATGTTGAGAGCATTAAGCCTATATGATAAACCTGGGACTTCAAAATATGAAATATCAGTAATGAGAAACAAATTCTTTGTTTTTACATAAAAAGTTTCTTATTCTTTAATGTACTCCACCATAAGTTTTATGGGTGGGGCATGTCAGTATGACAATACAATTAAGATATATTTAATACAAAATGAAATTGTCTGCTTTTGGTTTCTTCTCTTATTAAAGTTTCATATTAATGACCTGTCACCTTAAGATACACACTTAAAAATGACACACTAGTCTTGAACTTTGGTTAAACTCACATTATGGGACATTTTATTATTAATTTATAGTTTCTATTGCTCTTCCAAAGCAACAAACTTCCTACAGGTATATTTAGGGACTTTAAAAGAGTTATATATTAGAAATTAGAAGGTACCTAAGCAATCATGCAATTCAAAGATCTAATTTTACAGATAAAATCATTTAGTCCTCCTAGAGGATGTGTATGTGATTGTTTGCACAACATCCTCTGCCCCAGATTTCCTGGTAACTGTATTTCACCCATTCCATCCACATGATTTCTACTTTTCAACTTAGTTTATTTCATTTTAACCCTGGCCACAGTTGATTGTTCCAGAAGTTGGTATCTTTACAAAGGTTGTTAGATTTTGATAAGCTCTAAGTTATAAAATTGTTAGCAGCTGTGCTTTCTATCCTTTAGGAAAATAATCTTCTTGGCAACAAGATAGAAGGCTAAAACTGGTAAAGAGAAACAGATATGAGAGCCCCATCAGGACTCAAGTCTCTGACCCCTGCATCTCTGAGCCTCTGCCCAATGCTTGTTTATTCCATTAAATACCCCAACATCCTCCAAATAAATTTCTTCTTTTTCTTTGGCTAATTTTAGTAAATGTCATTGCAATAGAAAGAACCCTAATTAACAGTGTTATGAAGGTTAAGCAATTTATCCAAGGCTTCAAAACCAGTTCAAAAGTTGCTTTGGAATCCAGATATTCTCCCAACCCAGTAATAGGCACTAATAATAGGCACTAATAGGCAATTATAGGCACTTGATGAAATCAAATAGACTGCAATATATCATGTTTTCTAGAAATTTGTGGTACATTTTATATATGACTATTATGTTGCACTGTCTTTAGTAGAACTTTGTCTCAAGTAATGAAAAAACATGCTTCATTTGTAACTTCTAACACAGTTGGACAGTTCTTACAGTGGAAATAACGTGTCTGGGATTTGCAATCAAATACTGTCCCACTACTGGGCATATACCCTGAGAAAACCATAATTCAAAAAGAGTCACGTACCAAAATGTTCATTGCAGCTCTATTTACAATAGCCCGGAGATGGAAACAACCTAAGTGCCCATCATCAGATGAATGGATAAAGAAGATGTGGCACATATATACAATGGAATATTACTCAGCCATAAAAAGAAATGAAATTGAGCTATTTGTAATGAGGTGGATAGACCTAGAGTCTGTCATACAGAGTGAAGTAAGTCAGAAAGAGAAAGACAAATACCGTATGCCAACACATATATATGGAATTTAAGGAAAAAAATGTCATGAAGAACCTAGGGGTAAGACAGGAATAAAGACACAGACTTACTGAAGAACGGACTTGAGGATATGGGGAAGGGTAAGCTGTGACAAAGCGAGAGAGAGGCATGGACAGATATACACTACCAAACGTAAGGTAGATAGCTAGTGGGAAGCAGCCGCATAGCACAGGGAGATCAGCTCGGTGCTTTGTGACCGCCTGGAGGGGTGGGATAGGGAGGGTAGGAGGGAGGGAGATGCAAGAGGGAAGAGATATGGGAACATATGTATATGTATAACTGATTCACTTTGTTATAAAGCAGAAACTAACACATCATTGTAAAGCAATTATACCCCAATAAAGATGTTAGAAAAAAAAATAGTGTAGCACAAAAAATGGGGAGGGCAGCAATGTACAAAACAATATTAGGAAAATAATGATGATTGCTAAAGCTATGAACAAATGGAATTCATTATATTATTTGCTCTTTTTTGTGCATGTTATAAAATTTTCATTGTACAAAATTATAAGAGAATATATTATAATACCTTGGAAATTACATGTTCTCACTAAATACTGGCTATCTCTATCCCCCATGCTCCAATTTGGAGGAGAAATAGGAAGAAATGAGAGTAACCAAGAAAGGTAGGGACTATACTTTCTAACCCTGGGTACATCTGCTTTCTGAATTATGAGTGATAGAAGGAATTTTAAACTTCAGATCTCTTAATAGCTAGTTACAAATTCTATCCACTCTTCCCGTGTCTTTCACCATTTGATCATTTCATCATTTGACAATTACTATGATACATTTTTATTGCATTTTATTGCAATTTCACTTTTTGACTCACTTTTGTAGGTATAGGAAATGAAAACAGTTTATTTGTAAAAATGGGATCATCAGTTGTACTTTGGTACCTTTTAAGTTTATGGGTTTTTTGTCTCAGATTCTTTGTTGTAGCTAAATTTAAATGAAACTAGGAAAAGTCTCATACTGTATTCATTGGGGGAAAATATGTATAAATGAATATACAGTATATTTTCTTTGTTCCTCAGTGATTTGTTTTGCTTTTTAAAAAATGGAAGTAAAAGCACGAATGCTAACAGTAGGTATCAATATAGGATACCAAATTATACAATTTAGGAGGCACTATTCAGGTAGTGTGACTGAATAGTAGACTATATAGATTTCTACTTATTTCTATATTCTTTATTATTCTGTATACATGTTAAGCAAATAGGCATTTCTTTTGTAATTAGAAAAAAATGTATAAAATTTTAAGTGAAGATTTCTGCAGTGTATTCCAGTCTGGGTAGCAAGATTATTTTGGTTGGAATAAAAAATCATCTAAACAGAGCTGAGATGAGAGGAAACCATTACAGAGAGGACAGAAATCCATTCCTTTCTTCAAGGAGAGAGAAGGTAAAATTCAATGGAAATCCATAAGAATGAGCACTTAAGGGCAGCTGAAGAATTCCTCAAACGCCCATGAGTGAGAGCAGATAAAGGGCCTAGCCATGCCACCTGTGAGTTTACCCATTTCCTATCATGTGCTACTATTTCTGTAGCCTAAAAATCATACTGAACTTATGATCAAACTTGGCCTTTCTCAAGTAGGGGGAAAACAGGAAGAAAATGGCACCAGCTCAGTAAATTGGAACCAACATCCATCTTTCTAGAAACTTAGGAAACATCTTTGACAACTTAGGAAACAATCGTTGACAAACATCATTGACAACTCTCTTTTCCTTATCAAATCCTCCACCGAAGCCTATAGATTTTATTTCTTACATATCTATTTGAATCCATTGACCTCTCACTAACACCATCTACTGCTATTCTAATCTAAACCGCTATCATTCCTTGCTTGGACCACCAAAATAGATGACTAACTGGTCTTCCTGCATCAACTCCAGCCTTCCTCTATTCTGCAACCAAGATAATTTTTCAAAACAAATCCAATCTTGTCACCTTCTCAGCTTAATACTCTTCATTGTTCTCATAATATAAAGTCCTTAATATATTCCACAAGGCTCTGTGTGGCCATATATTGAAGTGATAAAGAAGAGAAACAAATAACTTTATATAAAATAACCTCATCTTTACAAAACTCTCTAAAAATTACACAAATATACAGACACACATGTATAAGTATATATATATATATATATATATATATACACATACACATAAAATGAGGAAATTATGTTTTATATATCTATATAACACAAGCATATAGAAAGAGGTGCAAAGCTATTTATTACTTAGGGTGGGGACAAGTTGAGAAGGTAAATAAGTAAAGAGTTGATTGAAAAAGAAAGGGAGGAAATAGAGAAAAGAAGAAATAAGAAAATAACCATTTTTTTTATAAAAGGACATTTATATTTGACTTCACTTATACAAATTTATACATTTGTGTATTTGTTGAGGGAACCTTGCTAAAGAATGATCACTAAATCATTAACAGTGATGGTTGTTTGCTGATGGAATTTCACTATTTTTTTAAAAATTTTACATTATTTTCATTTTCTAAAAACAAAGCACATAGAGTCTGAAATCAGAATATCTGGATTCTTATCCCAACTCACTGTGTGTATTAAACAAATTGCCATATCAGGATGAGTACTGAATCTAATTCTTCCAGTTTCCTCTTCAGTAAATGGAAATAGTAAATAGTATCATCTATGTGGGGTCAGTGAGACAACTGAAGGATATAATTCACATATATCTCAGTACTGCATGTTGAAAGTAATCAATAAATATTAACTATTATTATTATTTTAAGATGGAAAAGAATTTTAGTTAAGTGAGAAAAGCCTGATAGAAGTGACTGCATGTGGGGAGATGCTGGTATGTGCCAGGCAGAAGGTAGAGGTTGGTTAGTTATTCAGACTGGTCTTCATGATTGTATTAGTTTTCTGTTGCTGCATAATAAATTACCACAAAGAGTGGCTTAACACAATACCCATTTATTACCGTACAGTTAGGTAGGTGAGAAGTCCAAAAGAGTGAGGTTGGGCTCTCTGCTCAGCATCTCAAGTCAAAGCCACAATCAAGGTTTTAGCCAAGCTTCGTGCTCACCTGGAGCTTAGAGTTCTCTTCCAAGCTTGTGTGGCTGTGGCAGGATGCAGTCTTTTGCAGCAAGAGCACTAAAGTCCCTGTTTCCTTGCTGGATCAACAAATGACCCCGCTACACTTCAGAGGCTTCCCACATTCTTTGCACATGGTCCCCTCCATCTTAAAAGCCAGCAAAGCCTGAGAACCTCCCTCACATCAAAATCTTTCTTCAAAAACTCAGTCGCTTTCAAGAACTCACCTGATAGATCAGGTCTATCTCAGATAACTTTGCTTTCTTTAAGTCAATTGTCTCATGTAAGATAACCTAATCATGAGAGTAACTACTCCATCATATCCAGAAGCCCCCGTGTGAAAGAATCTTGGAAGACCATGTTAGAATTTGACCTAACACAATGATGTTTCATTATCTTAGACTCTTTTATTTATTTGAGGGTCAGACATTCAGATTTTCTATTCCAGTAATTCTTTTGGTGGGATCTATACCATTTAGTAGCATTTGGTTGGGGTTTTATTAAGCTAATCATAGTCTCTTGAGAGTACACTTGATCACACTGACTACATCAGTGTACTAGGAGAGGTGGGTGGGAGAAAAGGTGTTTACTTCTATCTAAGCTTAATTTTATGCTTATATGTTGGGTTACATTATCTTCATCATTTAAGACTACATAATATGGTACCCAAAGTACCAACAATAATCTCAAGAAACAGCAATTTTCCATATTTCAACATAATTTTACTCCTGTTATGTTCTTCCTTCTCTTCCTCACTTCCTCCACAAAGAAAGATGCAGAGGTAGAGGGGAAGGTTTTGAAAGCGAAACATTTATTAATATTAATAATGACAAATATAAGCCTAGTATACAAAAGTGATAGTAAAGTGCTACTCAGGGCTTGAACGTAAAATAATTTTACTCTCTGAAATTTAAATACTGTATAATCAGAGTAGTGATACACTCTGGTAAAATAAAGTAAGACAGGAACATCACTTTTTCCTTCATTATTTGATACTTTTTAAACAGTTTAACATCTCAAATCTGGATCACCTTACAACTGATGGATACATTTAAAGTGAGTTCTGTCTTTCAGAAAAAAAAGAACAGTTAATATATTGATAGAAAGTCTTAGAATAAATAGAGAAAATACTAAATAACTCGTAGTCAGCAAGACTGAAGTATTAAATAACTAAAGAAAAAAGTGCCATTTAACAAGGTCAGATTTTTAATTGAAATGGAAAAAAATGGGGGAAGTAGACTTCAGCAATGTTCATTTAAATGTTTTCTAGGAATACTCTGGTTCAAATTCTTGATATAGCCATCATGGTAATAGGAATACCTCTATGTAAAGATGGATTTTGCAAATACACTTAATTTTTCTCTTCATGCCTCTTCTATTCTACTCTGTCTCTTCTGCTTGTTGAATCCTACTCATCTAGGAAGCTTGTCCTAATAAAATTTCCCTTAACTCAGGCTCAACTACTTACCACCCCCTCAATTCCCACAGCAACCTATGCCCACCTCTATCACTGAAATTACCACATTGTACTTATTTGTTTATTAGCTTGTTACTCAAACTTGTCTTGCCTATCTTTGTTTACAAAGCACATGGCACAGTATTTGGCACATAATAGGTGGCTGAAATATATAAATGGATGAATGTTGGCTTAAATCACACTTACCAAGCTGAGTACTCTATTTCACTCTGTGTCAGTGGTACCTGAGTCCACACACAAATGGCTTCACACACCCTTGCTGGGAGAGAACAGCAACCCAGAGCATCATCTTTTGATATTAAAAGGGTCAGAATATTATTTTTATTTAAAAAGAAACATGGATATATTATGAAGTAAACTATAAAATATGTAAAGATATTTAAGTTATATTCTTAGAATTCAAGGTTAGTTTTTTCAAGCTATATCCCCAATCTCTGTCCATAGAAGCATGTAGAGAAAAATGTTTGGAAGCCCTGCTTAAGCTTAGGCCTAGACCAAAGCTCTCTGCCTCACTTTATCTGTACCTTTCTGCTCTCACCTCCATGGGAGTGGCTATGGCATTCAGCCAGCTATTCCCAGGAGGCAAGCATGCCCCAATTTGAGCAGTTCTGGTTGACTAAATTATCATTCAGGAAATATTATTATCTCCAGTAAGAAGACTGTATAAGAAGATTGAATGTTTGTCTGTCTAATACTGAAGTCAGAACTAATATATGATGAATTTACCAAGTAAATGCCACTTGGCAAGTCCCCTTTGGGGCCACAGCCCAAATATTCTGATTCCTCAAACTTCGACATATTTCTTGTATGTTCTGTGTTACATGTTGATTAGAGAAAAATGATACAGGACATCCAAAAGTTTTAGTCAGTTAGGTAAAGCCAGATTTCAGGCATTGCCTAGTAAGAGCACCCAAAATTCATGTTTAATAAATATCTATTACAGGTTGCTTACTATTATGAAATAAAGCAACTATATCTATATATTCATGATGTATGAAAATTCATTCATTTATTGAACAAATATTTATTTAGAGACCTATTATGTGTTAAGTGTCTGAAACACTGAAGATGCAGTAGTGAACAAAACAGTAATCCTGCTCTCATGGAGTTTATAGTCTAGTGAGGGAGATATAACATGTAAGTCTGTATCTGCCATGCCTGCGTACTGAGGGTAAAGAGGGAGGAGTAGTCAAGGAAGGGGCTCTCTGATAAAGTGACATTAATGTAGGAATCTCTAACTGGAGGGATTTGTGTTTTTGTTTAGTCTTATTTTCTTCTCTTTTTCCTCTTTCTTCTTCTTACTTCCAAGTAACTAATAATAAGAATATTCAGGGGCTTCCCTGGTGGCACAGTGGTTGAGAGTCTGCCTGCCGATGCAGGGGACACGGGTTCATGCCCCGGTCCGGGAAGATCCCACATGCCACGGAGTGGCTGGGCCCATGAGCCATGGCCGCTGAACCTGCGCGTCCGGAGCCTGTGCTCCGCAACGGGAGAGGCCACCACAGTGAGAGGCCCGTGTACCGTAAAAAAAAAAAAGAGAATATTCAGAGGACTGGCTTATTCCAGACTAACTGCAGAAAGTATACCTTCCATGCATGCTAGCATGACCAAACCATGTATTAAATCCAGAGACAAACACAAGTTATCTACCTATGGCAAGCAGGTTCATTCAAGGTTTGAGCTGTAACTTGAATTATTCCTTAAGAACATACAATTTGTTGAGCTTAAAAGCTGTTATGCTATTCTTTCTAAAAATGTACTTTTAAACTATTTCTATCTCTCTTGGTAACTTCAGGCAGGAAGGTTGTTTTTAGCATTATTCTTTTCTCTTTAAACTTGTGAATGTGACTGTTTGCCTTTAGCTAACGTTTATTCTTATTAGTCTTTCCAGCCTGCTTAATGAGCATCACCTCTCACCTTTTGGCTTCTATAGCTTAGATATTTTATTCTGAAAGTACTGCATTCATGTAAAAAAGTGATACTCTGTATTTGTAACTATAGCTAGAGAAATCATATGTACAGTGAAAATAAGCCTCAATGAATATTTCTCACAGAGAATGTAAGAGCGTGTGATGGTATTTTACTCAGTTCTGATTTCAACTTTGTGCATATGAGATGTGCTTTGGTAGTAAGTTCTATGACACTGCCTTCTTTTCAAAATACCAATTCAGAATCTTAAATCTTTTCTCTTTCCTAGAAATAATAGTAATTACTAATTTAATGGACAAAAGTTGATTGTCACACCCTAACAATGACTTTTTATGAAATTGATTATTTTCTTAAGAAGTCAACAAAGAAGAGATGAAAGTCAAAAATAGAAGTATTATGGACTGAAATATGTCTGTCTGCTTATTTTTTTCCCTTAGATTAGTATGTCTAAATTCAATCAAAGTTGGATGTTTGAGACTGGGAATTTTACACATCTTGATGAAAAAAAAAAAAAACCTGCGAAAATTATAGCCAATAGGCAACACTAATTGTGGATGCTACTCTAAAAGTTTATCTGAGATCTAAACTCCTTAAGGTAATACGAAGTATTTTCAAAGCATTTAAAATATTTTAAAAGATCACCCCGAAGGGTAGGTATAGCCTCATATTTGAAACAGCAGTGCCACCTTGTGACAAGCTATTTCAACATAATTCTGCTCCTTATTTCTTTATTTTTAACCGACTCTGTTTACTTACACCATATAATGATATGATGAGGAAAATAATGCACTTCAAGTTTTTCAGGGCACTTTATAAAATCACTTATTAAAGAGAAAAAAGTCAATTTTCCTTTATTTATTAATCATCAGACTAACAATGATCAACAGTTTTAAGCAGTCACTATATTAAAACATTTTCCTAGGCTTTATAAAAATTCGTAAAAGAAATAGCCATTGGTTCTGACTGCTGCTCTTGAGAAACACATAATCAGATAGAAAGACTGACAAAACCAGGCTCAAGAAACAAACATTTGGCAAATAAATTAAATAGCAGAGAATGGCACTTTTCAGAGTACTTCAAACCAGGAAGGTATTCTGGAAAAGAGAAAATTTCTATTCTCTCACAATTCTTACTAGACCATAAAAGGAATAACAAGTAACCAAAAAAGCAATCAGTAAGAGTAAAAGGATAGGAGAATTGGTCATAAAACTTTTCCTCTTTAAGTTTAAAGCTCCTTGAAAACTGAGCATCTTCTTGTTCTCTGTGATCCCATGAAGGCTTAACAATAACAAGTATCCATTGAATTAAATTTTTTAATTCTTTCATCAATGCTCTTAATCCTGATATATTTCAAGATTCTTGGAGTCCTTTTATTACACTGACAATAAGCAATTTATCATTAACCTGAAAGATAACTGGGTTTTATCCTCTAAATAATTCTTTTATAGCAAATAGATATTTTTCAGACATTCAGCTGTTTCATAATTCATGTCTAGTTATAATCTAAGAGGATATTTCCCCCCTAAAGATGGCTAAATATAACCCCTTCTTTAAATCCACTGGTATTTTAACACAGAAAATTAAAGTGTGCTTTTCCCCTAGGCTAATCTAGCGAAATGTGCAGACTTTTTGTCCATATTGAAAATGTGCAGACTTTTTGTCCATTAGATTCTTGCATAGAAGGTCAATTTATTCTCTTCCTTTGGTTTGTCAGGCCTTCCTCCACACGTCGTTACTACTTTACAAGAAAAGTATTTGTGTTACCGAGCCCAAGCTCGCTCTGCTTGCCACACGACGGGCCAATGAATCGGAGATGAGGTGTTGAGGCAAGGAATACGACTTTATTCAGAAAGCCGGCAGACGAAGAGGATGGCAGACTAGTGTCTCCGAAAAAACATCTTATGGGGGTCAGGGTACCAGTTTCTTTTATAACACAGAGAGAGGGAAGGGATGAGGAAGTAAAGTAAAAAGGCCATAGTTTTGCAAATATCCCCTGGGATGGCCAGCCTCAGGGAGGGGATGTGTTCATTTCATCTTTCTTGCAGCCATCCACAGGAGGAGAGGGTGCAGATATTTCCCTGAACAAAGGCACTTTAGTTTAACATTCAGGCAGAGGGGGAGGGTTCCCAGAGGCAGGCCATTATGTACAGACAGCATCCTTTTAGTGAACAAAAGCAACGGGAAGCAAAGGTTAAAGTAAAAGAAACGGATCCAACATGCAGTCAGATTTGGCTTTTCCCTGTTACATTTTCTTTGAATAATTTACCTTCACTATCTCTTCCTGTAATTTGTATATATATTAAATATATATATATTTATATATATATAAATATATTCACATGCTTTGCTACCAAATTCTTACTTTTAAAGTTAACTTACTAGTCATTATTTAACAACATATTTACTGTTACTTAGAAAGTGGCTTTCATTTTCTGACAGAAGATGTAGCAAGTTTATAAATGACTACTTTTAATTATAAAAGGTTTTAATATGCTGCCATGAATCTAAAATATAATTTCATTAACATATCCTAGAGGTTAAGCTGGTAGTGAATATTTGCTTTTTTTAGCTGGTTGAAGTTATGTTGACATGCAGAAATAACAAGGAACAGAAGATGAGATATCTTTGGATTCTGTTTCATAACGGAATCACTTTAGGTGACAGAGCAGATGGTCAGCAATGTGTAAACAGAGCACTGATTTAACCAGATAAATTCCAGCATAGGTATAATGGATGTATATCAGACTCAGTTTCATCATTTACTCTGCAAATTTCATTTCATCCCATTCCCTGTTTCATAATAACATTATTCATAGAAAAATAAGTAATAATTAAATGCTTATTTATGCTATACTCATTACTACATACTGTTTTATATACTGTTATTTAGCATTATAAATATGCCCAGAATTATGAATTTTAATTTCATTCACTTTAATCCTACATTGTATATATTTATATAACTCAATCATAGGTAATATATATGACACCATATTCTTTTATGTTAGTAAGTAGTCATGCAAAAAAAAATTCAAGATTAAAGAACACCGTTGTATTGTTTTGTTTTTTGTTTGTTTGTTTGTTTTTGCGGTACGTGGGCCTCTCACTGCTGTGGCCTCTCCCGTTGCGGAGCACAGGCTCAGCGGCCATGGCTCACGGGCTCAGCTGCTCCACGGCATGTGGGATTTTCCCAGACGGGGGCATGAACCCATGTCCCCTGCATCGGCAGGCGGACTCTCAACCACTGCGCCACCAGGGAAGCCCCGTTGTATTGTTTTTGTCCAATTTTTTATCCTACTTTCTGTTGCTACATTCAGTATGATTTTCACCCTCAAAAAATATGAGGATTACATGTGACACATCTGATTGCTCATTGCTAAATTTTGAAATAAAAATCTAAAATCTTTGTTAATTTTAAACTGCTAAGTAAATATTTCTCCAATTCCTTCCTTAAAACACATTAAAAATAAGGTGTAGTTTTACTTTAGCCTTAATTTTTAAAATTTTATTCATTGTCCTTTCACATTTGAATTTTTATATTGACAGAAATAGATCTAGATAGTAAATAAATATATTTTCTGGTATAAATGAAAACCAATTTTAAAAAACAGACACATAAATTATGGGGAAATCCAAATTGAAATGATTATGAACAGCCCTAATTCTTCACCCTTCATATTCATTCTTACTGTCTTCCCAGTTTGTAAATATATGTTTTCTGCTTCTGGATCATAATTGTCTTTTATTGTAAAAAGGGAACGTGGTTCATCCACATACAGATTTCCAGGGGAAAATTTTTCTATTTTCTCACAACTTATGTAATGAGGAATTTCTTCTTTAATCTCTCCCATTTCCACTAAATCTAGCTTAGGGGAAAAAAACACACTTCTCTTTAATTTTCTGTGTTAAAGTATCAGTGGATTTAGAGAAAAGGTTATATTTAGCAGTCTTTGGGGGGAAATATCCTCAGATTATTTTAAAATTACAATTATGAATTACAAAACAACTTAATGTCTGAAAAACATCTATTTGCTATAAAAGAATTATTTAGAGGATAAGACCCAGTTATCTTTCAGGTTAATGCTAAATTTCGTATTGTCAGTGTAATAAAAGGACTCCAAGAATTTTGAAATATATTAAGATTAAGAGCATTGATGAAAGAATTAAAAAATTTAATTCAGTGGATATTTATTATTGTTCAGCCTTCATGGGATCATAGAGAAAAAGATGCTCAGTTTTCAAGGAGCTTAAAATTTAAAGAAAAACAGTTTTTTAACTGATTTTCCTATCATTTTACTCATACTGATTGCTTTTTTTGGTTACCGAATTAGATATTGTAGGAAAAGATTAAATTACAATACTGTTGACTGGGGTGAGGAAGATAAGAACTAACCATAGTTTTCATTGCATTGAAATCATCTGAAATTCAATAGCTAATATTGAGAACTCTAACTGCCACTTAATAAAAATATCTGGCTCGGAAATAGAAAATGCAACCCTGAAAACTCAATTCTTTTTAATTAAGTTCTATCTGTAAGAAACAGTTGCTGCAACTTTTCCTTTTTGTGTGTGTGCAGAGGATTTATGTGAGTATATCAAATGTTCAAAACTGTATTAGCCTCCTACATCTAGGCAGCCACTTCCTCCTATACTAACCCTAACTTGTCCAGGTAATGGAAAAAAGTAATTTTGAAAGCCATATTTCGTATAACTGGATGTAGTCATAGCACAGCAGCAAATGTTTTAAAGTTGTTATAAATCGTGCAAAACTACTTCCTTGTGACAGTTTGTTGAGCATTTAAATGGAAATCAGAGAACCTAAGCTATCTATTTCAATTCAGTCAGCAATTCTGCGAAGCTAAAAAATTTAAATGCCACAGTACTGTGAAAACACAAACTATCAAAAATTTATACAATTAAATTAAAATCTATAAAGCTACTTCGTTTTCAAACATTTACTAATCTCCTTGTAAACATACATTTCTTTTACAAAATCATGTACACTCTATAATGCCCATATCGTGTATATTGTCTTCAAATTACTTTTATGTTCTGATTCTATTTAAGCTTTAGATTTCTAAACAGGGTTATTTGAAATTGTTAATCCTCCCCCATATGATTCTCACAGAGGAGGTTTCCAGTTGCACCACTCTACTGATACTACCAAGGTCACCAATGGCAAGGTAACCAGTTGTCTATCCAGCACTTCTGCCCCATATGTTTCCTATGACTCTTTTCCTTATTTTAGTTCTTTTGTTTTTGTTACAGTAAGTCCTAGTTCTGAGCTCCATAGCTATTTCTTAACTTCTTTAAAACTCCTTTTTCCAAACCTTCACTGTTTCCATTCCCATCTTTTCCATTCCTTTTTCTTCCCTTCCTTCCATTCCTTTCCTTTCTTTTCACTCTATAAACATAAGTAAAACTCCACATAAGGCCTCAACTACCTTGTATATTGAAGACTCCAAAATACGTATATGCAGCAAAGGTTTTTCTTATAAAGGCTGAATCTATATGTTCAGCTGCCCACTGAACATCACTACCTAGAAACTCATGTGTTCAAACCTGAATTATCATCTTTATTCCATTTCATTCACCTCCAATTCTTTATTCCTTTTCAATTCTTTATCAACTCTTCTCTAATTCTTCTCCACTCATATTCACCATGTTCTCCTTTTTAGTGATGGCACCATCTATCTTCTATACTAAATCACAAATTTTAGAGGTTATTCTTAAATCATTCTTCACCATCTATATTACATTAATCAGGAAACATTCTTAATTCTACTTCCTGAATACTGTAAGGATTATTTCCTTAATTTCTATCTTTACAACACTGCCTATATTCAGTTTCTCCCCATTTTTCACTAGCAACATCCTGACTAGTTTCCCAACCTCATCAAAATCATCTTCCTCACTAAAAACACAATGCTTTCTTTCTCTTTTCTTTTTTCACAATAGTACCTAGTTATAGATAGAGTAAATATATAGAAAACAAGTAGTCTCTCCAGAACTAACACAAATATAGTGGTCTTCTCTTCTTTCTGCTCATATATTGCCAAACATTTAATAGTGAGTCTTTATATTACCTAGTCAGATATCATGCAATTGAGGACAAAAACACCAACACTAGTTTCTCTGGGAGCATGTCTGATTTCTAATGGTGGGGCCTATAAATCTTCTATATTTATCCTTCACTTTTCATACTCCTAAGCATTCCACTCCTTCACCATTTTGGTGGCACTTTTACAAACATTCCCTGATTACTAGCTGAATGTAGTCTCTCCTGGGATTTCAATGCTCAACTATATTATACAACATAATATAGATGGAGAATATTAGTGACTTTAACCCATCAAATAAATCTGTTATGGATCACCTTTGAGCAAATATCCAACCTGTTAATAAACCATGTGTTATGTATAAATATTAGGATTGTTTTTCTCTTTCTGTGAAAATGTCATTGAAATTTTGATAGGGATCATGTTGAACCTGTAGATCCTTAAGTATTATGGACATTTTTAACAAAATTAATTCTTCTAATCCATGTACATGGGGTATCTTTTCATTTACCTGTGTCTTCATTTCTTTCATCAGTGTCTTATGGTTTTCAGTGTACAGGTCTTTCACCTACTTGGTTAAATGTATTCCTAAGTATTTTATTGTTTTTCATGCTGTTGTAAGTGGGATTGCTTTCTTAATTTACCTTTTAGAAAGTTTACTGTGTATAAAAATGCAACTGATTTTTGTAAACTGATTTTGTATCCTACAGCTTTACTGAAATAGTTTATGAGTTCTGAAAGTTTTATTGGTAGAGTCTCTAGGAATTTTTATATATAAAATCATGTTATCTATAAAGAGACAATTTTACTTTTTCTTTTCTGATTTGGATGCCTTGTATTTCTTTGTTTTGCCTAACTGTTCTGGCTAGTACTTTCAGTACTGTGTTAAATAAAAGTGGCAAAAGCAGGCATCCTTATCTCATTTCTAGTCTTAGAGGGAAAGCTCTCAGTTTTTCACCACTGAGTATGTTACTTGTCTGCTTATTATATATGGCTTTTATGATGTTGAGGTACATACTTTATATATCTAATTTGTTAAGATTTTTTACCATAAAAGTATATTGAAGTTTTTCAAATGTTTTTCTACATCTACTTATATATTAATATTTTTTTATCCTTCATTCTGTTAATGTGGTGTGTCACATTTATTAATTTGGTATATTGAACCATTGTTGCATCCCAAGTATAAATCCCACTTGACCATGGTGTATGATCTTTTTTAATGTGTGTTAAATTCAGTTTGATAGTATTTTGTTGAAGATTTTTGCATCTATGTTCATCAGGGATATTATTCTGTAATTTTACTTTCTTGTAATGTCATCATCTGATTTTGGAATCAGAATAATTCTGGCCTCATAAAATGAGCTCAGAAGTGTTCCTTCCTCTTTGATTTTTTTTTGTTTGTTTTTGTTTTTGGAAGAGTTTGAGAAGGACTCGCATTAATTCTTCTTTTAGTGTTTAGTAGAATTCAACAGTAAAGTCATCTGGCCCTGAGCTTAGATTTTCTATTTATTTCAGATTTTCTTTTTACTTTTTACCCAGTCTTGATAGGTTGTATGTTCTGCAAATGTATTACTTTCTTCTAGGTTATCTAATTTCTTGGCATATAATTGTTCATAGTAGTCTCTTACGATCCTTTATATTTTGTGTTATCAGTTGTAACGTCCCTTTCATTTCTGCTTTTATTTGTTTGAGTCTTCTCTCTTTATTTCCTAGTTGTTCTAGCTAAAAGTTTGTCAATTTTGTTTATCTTTTCAAAAAACCAGCTTAGTTTCATTAATTTTTCTGTTGTTTTTCTAGTCTCTATATCATTTATTTTTGTTCTAATCTTTATTATTTTATTCCTACTTCTTACCTTGAGTTTAGCTTGTTCCTTCTTTTCCAGTTCCTTGAGGTGTGAAGTTAAATTTTTTATTTGAGATCCTTTTTTTTTCTTAATATAGGAAATTATTACTATACTTCTCCCTGAGAATTGCTTTTGCTGCACCCTGTAAGATTTCATATGCTGTGTATCCACTGTCATTTAAAAAATTTTTTATTGAAGTAACATTGATTTATAACATTATGTTTCATATGTATAACATTACATTTCTATTTCTGTATACCCTACAATATGCTCACCACCAAAAATTTATTTTCCATTCATCACCATACAGTTGATCCCACTTACCCATTTCACCCTCCACCCTGACTCTCTGCATCTATTTGTTTGTTGTTGTTTGGTTTGGTTTGTTCATATATTTTGTTTTTGTGTATTTGTTTGTTTATTAGTTTTTTTTATATTCCATATATGAGTGAAGTCATACAGTATTTTTCTTTCTCTGTCTGACTTAGCATAATGCCTTCAAGGTCCATCCATACTGTTGCAAATAGTAATATTTCACTTTTTCCTATTTCTGGGGAAAATGTCCTTGGGATTTTTATAGGAACTGCATTAAATCTGTAGATTGCTTTGGGTAATATGGACATTTTGACAATGTTAATTCTTTCCATTCATGAGCACAGAATATCTTTCCATGTATTTGTGTCTTTTTCCATTTCTTTCAACAATGTCTATAGTTTTCAGTCTATAAGTCTTTCACGTCCTTGGTTAAATTGATTCCTAGGTATTTTTGTTGTGATTGTAAATGGTATTGTTTCTAAATTTCTCTTTCTGATGTCTCACTGTTATTATAAATAAATGCAACAGATTTTGTATATTGATTTTATATCCTGTTACTGTACTGTATTCATTTAGTTTTTTGGTAGAGTCTTTAGGGTTTTCTATATATTAAATAATTTCATCTGCAAATTGTGACAGTTTTACTTCTTTCTTTTCAATTTGGATGTCTTCTATTTCTTTTTCTTGCCAAATTACTCTCACTAGGATTTCCAAAACTATGTTGAATAAGAGTGATGAGAGTGGGCATCCCTATCTTGACTATGATGTTGGCTGTGGGTTTCTCACACATGAGCTTTGTTATTTTGAAGTACATCCCTTCTATACCCACATTATCATTTTTATAATAAATGGGCATTGAATCTTGTCAAATGCTTTTTCTGCATCTATTAAGAAGATCATACTATTTTTATCCTTCATTTTGTTAATGTGGTGTATCTCACTGACTGATTTATGAATGTTAAACCATACTTGTATCCCTGGAATTAAACCCATTTGACCATGGTGTATGATCCTTTTAATGTATTGTTGAATTTGGTTTGCCAATATTTTGTTGAGGAGTTTTGCATCCATTTTCATCAGAGATATTGCCCTGTAACTTTCTTTTTTTGTGTGATGTCTTTGCCTGGTTTTGGTATCAGGGTGATATTGGCCTTGTAAAATGAGTTAGGAAGTGTTCCCTTCTCTTTAATTTTTTTCAATAGTTTGAGAAGAATAGGTATTAGATCTTCTTTGAGTGTTTGGTAGAATTCCCTTCTGAAGTTGTCTGGCCCCAGACTTTTGTTTTATGGGAGATTTTGATTACTGTTTGAATCTCTGAACTAGTGGTTGGTCTATTCAGATCCTCGATTTCTTCACAACTCAGTCTTGGAAGGTTGTATGGTTCTGAGAATATGTCCATTTCTTCTAGGTTGTCCAAATTGTTGGTGTACAGTTGTTCAAAACATTCTCTTACAGTTCTTTGTATTTCTATGGTATCCATTGTTATTTCTCCTCTTTTGTTTCTGATTTTATTTATCAGAGGCTTCTCTCTTTTTCTCTTAGTGAGTCTAGCTAACAGTTTGTTGATTTATCTTTTCAAAGAACCAGCTCTTAGATTATTTGATCTCTTCTATTGTTTTTTTAGTCTCCATTTCATTTATTTCTGCTCTGATCTTTATTATTTCCTTCCTTCTACTAAATTTGAGCTTCATTTGCTCTCCTTTTTCTAGTTCCTTTAGCGGTAAGTTTAGATTGTTTGAGATTTTTTTTCATTTCTTGAGGGAGGTCTGTATTGCTATTAAACTTCCCTCTTAGTACCGCTTTTTCTGTATTCCATTGATTTTGATATGTCTTATTTTCATTTTAATTTATCTTCAGGTAATTTTTGATTTCTCCTTTGATTTCTTTGTTGACCCAATACTTGTACAATATCATGTTGTTCAGTATCTATGTATTTATGACTTTTCCAGTCTTCTTCCTATAGTTGAGCTCTAGCTTCATTCCATTTTTATCAGAAATAATGTTTGATATGATTTCAATTTTCTTAAATTTATTGAGACTTGTTTTGTACCAACATATGGTCTATCCTTGAGAAAGTTCCATATGCACTCCAGAAGAACGTGTAGTCTGCTGCATTTGGATGGAATGTTCTGTACAAATCTATCAAACCCATCTAGTCTAATGTTTCATTTAAGGCTGTTTCCTTGTTGTGTTCTGTCTGGATGATCTGTCCATTGATGTAAGTAGGGTGTTAAAGTCCTCTACTATTAGTGTGTTGCTGTCAATTTCTACCTTTAGGTCTGTTAATAATTGTTTTATATATTTTTGTGCTCTTGTTTTAGGTGCATATATTAATTACTGTATGTACTTCTTGATGAATCATCCTCTTTATTTTTGTATATTGTCTCTTATTACCTTTTTTTTGACTTTAGGTATATTTTGTCTGATATGAGCATAGCTACACTAGCTTTCTTTTGGCTGCTATTTGTTTGGAACACTGTCTTCCATCATTTCACTTTTAGCCTATGTTTGTCCTTAGAGCTGAGCTGAGTCTCCCGGAGGCAGCACATAGTTGGGTCTTGTTTTTAATCCATCCAGACTCTCTGTGCCTTTGATTGGCAAATTCAGTCCATTTACATTTAAGGTGATTATTGATGGGTGAGGACTTAATACTGCCATTTTATCTTTTGTCTTCTGGTTGCTCTAGATCATTATCATTTCTTTTTCCTTGTGTTTCTGTCTGCCATTTTGGCTTGGTGATTTTCTATGATATTTTTATCCGTTTCCTCTTTTTTATGCTTTGTGTCTCTGCTATATGTTTGTTTTGTGGTTATTCTGATTTTTGTTTTAAATGTCTCATAGATAAAATAGTCCCTTTTCTGCTGATAGCATTTTATCTTCATTTATATATATGAATTCCATCCTTTTCCTATTCGCCTTTTACGTTTCTGTTTCAAATTATCCTTTTTTTATGTTGTGAGTTTGCTGAGACAGCTGTAGTTATTTTTTTTTTGCTTTCCTTTTTCCTCCCTTTAACCTTTATGCTATAATAAAGTATTTAAAAACCTAATCAGATAAAGAGTTGTAATTTTCTAGTTCTATTTATCACCTTGCTCAAAGTTTTGTGTATTTTTACCATTTTGTTTCTGGAAGAACAACTCCTTTCAATATCTTTCATAAGGCAGATCTAGTATTGATGAACTCCCTCAGCTTTTATTTGTTTGGGAAAGTCTTTTATTCCTCCTTCATATCTGAATGATGTTTATTGGATAGAATATTCTTAGGTGACAGGTATTATCTTTCAGTATTTTGAGAATGCCATTGCATTCCCTCCTGGCCTGTAGGGTTTTTGTTGAGAAATCTGATGATAGCCTAATGGAGTCTCCTCTGTAGGTTACAATCCTTTTCCCTGGCTGCCTTTAAAATTCTTTCTTTGTCATTGACTTTTGACAATTTAATATTATGAGTCTTGGAGAAGGTTTTTTTACATTAAAATAATTAGGTGTTCTCTTAGATTTATGGGCTTGTATATCCAGGTCCTTCCCAAAGTCTGGGAAGTTCTCAGCTATTATTTCTTTAAATTATCTCCCTGCTTCCTTTCTCCCTTCTTATCCTTCTGAGATAACCATTTTCCTAATGTTGTCCTTCGTAAAAGGGTTGAATAGCTCTTGTTGAATTTTTCATATCTGTTTCTCTTTCCTCTCTTCTAGGCTTCTATCTTTGAGCTCACTAATTCTCTCTTTCCATATGGTCTGCTTTAATTTCAATGCTTTCTAATGAATTATTCACCCCATTTATTGAGTTATTCAGCTCCAGAATTTATGTTTCGTTCCTTTTTAGAACTTCAATCTATTTGGTAAAATATTCCTCGTGTCCATTAATTTTAGTCCTGAGCTCATTAAACTGCCTGTCTGAGTTTTCTTGTACCTTGTTGAGTTTCTTCATGACAGTTATTTTGAATTCTCTATCAGTTAGACAGCAATATTCCATGAGTTTAGGTCTTATTTCTGAAGAACTTTCATTTTCATTTTGTGATTGTTCATTTTACTTGGCAAATTGCTCCTCTTTCGATGCATTTAAAGTTAAATGACGTTAGAAATTAGAGTCCTTTCTTTTATTTTCCAGTAGGTGGCGCTGTGACACAAGTTTTTGGTTTCTCTACAGTGAGCTGCCTCTGGTTACAAATATTTAAAAGTTCGCACTTTTCAGCCTCCATCTTCTGTGTAAGAGGTATGGCTCTGTGCCTTCCTTGTTGCTTCTAGTGACCCCGAGCTCCTTGCAGCCTTGCTTCCGCCAGAGCCCCTGTCGTCACTGGGATGGTGGGCTCCTTCCTCCTGTCCCTAATCCCTTGAGACACAGGCTCTGCCCTGGGGTGGGAGGGTGAGAGTTGTGGGGGGAAACCAGGGTCACACAGGCACCTCTACTGTGTCCAGTGTTGTAAGGTTTCTGGCCTCTGCCACAGCCAGTGGGGGGGTGTGGAGGTGTAGAATTTGTGGGCCCCTCAACAGCTGGAGGAATGGAGTTTCAGGCCCCACTGCCATGCCTGCCCAATTACCTGTGGCCACAGGCACTGGAGTTGTCTGGAGGCTGGAGTCCTGTGCACCATTTCTCCTGCTGTTGCTAAGGTTTCTGAAGCTGTGGGCTCAGCTACCATGGTCAGAGGGCTGGGATGGCAGGTACCAACTCCTCTGTTCCTTTAGTTCTGCCTCTTCTATGTGTTTCAGTCCACTCACCTTTAAATGTACAGATGTGTAGAATCCTCCTACATCCTTTTGTCTTGGGTGGAGGTACCTTTGTTGAGTTGTGGGTATTTTATTGGTTGTAGATTGAAGAGGAGAGAAAAAGGTAGCTTTTCTCCCCACCATGCTTCTGATAACACTCCATTTGTGTTTGTTTCAAGTTATTTATGTATTTATTTATTTATTTATTTTTTTAATTTTTTCATCTTTGGCTGCATTGGGTCTTGGTTGCTGCATGCGGGCTTTCTCTAGCTGTGGCGAGCAGGCGCCATTCTTCGTTACAGTGCACAGGCTTCTCATTGCAGTGGTTTCTCTTGTTGTGGATCATGGGATCTAGGCTCACAGGCTTCAGTAGTTGTGGCATGCTGGCTCAGCAGTTGTGGCTTGCGGGCTCCAGAGAGTGAGCTCAGTAGTTGTGGCACACAGGCTTAGTTGCTCTGTGGCATGTGTGATCTTCCCGGAACAGGGATCAAACCCCATGTCCCCTGCATTGGCAGGTGGATTTTTAACCACTGTGCCACCAGGGAATCCCCCTCAAGTTATTTTTGATAACTCTTTTGATTTCTTCTTTGACCCAGTGTTATGGTATGGAACCACAAACACACCAAATAGTCAAACCAATCTTGAGAAAAGAGAACAAAGATGGAGGCACCACATTTCTTGATTTCAAACTACATTACAAAGTTATGGTAACTAAAACAGTATGGTACTGGCATAAAAAAAGGCACATAGACCAATGCAACTGAATAGAAAACCCAGAAATAAACCCACACATATATGGTCAAATGATCTTTGAGAAGGACACCAAGAACACGCAATGGGAAAGGCATAGTCCTTTCAAGAAATGATGGTAGGAAAATTGGATGTCCACACACAAAAGAATGAAACTGGACCCCTGCCTTACAGCACTCACAAAAATTAATTCAAAATAAATTAAAGATTTAAACGTAGAACTCAAAACCATAAAACTCCTAGAAGAAAACAGGGAAAAAGTTTCATGACACTGGTCTTGTCAATGATTTCATGGACATGACACCAAAAGTACAAGCTAAAAAAAGCAAAAGTAAACAAGTGGGACTGTATCGAGCTAAAAGCCTTCTGCATAACAAAGGAAACATTAAAAAAAAAGAAAGAAAAGGCAACCTACAGAATGGGAGAAAATATTTGCAAACTATGTATCTGGTAAGGGTTTAATATCCAAAAATATATAAAGAACACTTACAAGTCATATATATATATATATATATATATATATATATATATATATATATACATATATCACAATTTAAAAATGGGCAAAGGACCGGAATAGACATTTTTTCAAAAAGGCATACAAACAATCCATAGATACATGAGAAGGTGCTCAACACCACACGTCATTAGAAAAATGCAAATCAAAACCATAATGAGATATCACTTAACACCAGTTAGAGTGTCTACTATCAAAAAGACAAGAGATAACAAATATTCACAACGATGTGGAGAAAAGGGAACCCTGTACACTGCTGTTAAGAATGTAAATTGGTACAGCCATTATGGAAAACAATAGTTCCTCAAAAATTAAAAATAGAACTACCGTATGATCCAGCAATCCTTCTATGTATATACCTGAAAGAAAGAGAGTCAGTATCTTGAACTGATACCTGCTCTCTTATGTTCATTGCTGCATTACTTACTATAGCCAAGGTATAGAAATAACCTAAGTGTTCCTCAGTGGGAGAATGGATAAAGAAAACATGGTATATCTATATATAATGAAATACTATTCAGCCATTAAAAAAAGAAATACTGCCATCTGTGATGACATGAATGAAACTGGAGGACATTATACTAATTGAAATAAGCCATACAAACAGAGACAAAACTGTATGATCCCACTTATATGTGGAATCTTAAAAAAAAAATGGAGCTCGTAGAAACAGATAGTAGAATGATGGTTGTCAGGGGCTGGGGGTGCTGGGGGAAACGAGAAGGTATAACACTTTCAGTTATAAGATGAATAAATTCTAGGGCTGTAATGTATTGCATAGTGTCTATAGTTAATAATACTGTACTGTATACTTGAAATTTGCTGAGAGTCTTTTTTTTTTCTTAAGAGAGTAAGTCTTAATCATTTTACCACACTCACAAAAGAAAATAGTTAACTATATTAGGTGACAGATATGTTAATTAACTTAATTGTGGTAATTATTCCATTGTTTAAGGACCAACACAATTCTACTCTGTTCCATGTACCCAACACTTTGTTACTGCTGGCTCAGTTTGAGAGTGGTGATTTCATTCAAGATGCAGTGGGGTCCAAAGCCTTAGTTCACATGAACCTGTATAGGCCCTCAAAATATGGGCCAGATGTCATCTAGGGATTGCCTGCCCCTTGAGAGCTAGAAAGACTTGATAATATTCCCATCCCCACTTACTTTGGAAACCCAAAGCCGTCAAGATTTCTGTTGATGGATGGTAGGGAGGGAATGAGTTTATGTCCCCATGGTCATCTCACAATATTTTACTGGCTTCTCTAACTCTTTTCCCTCATCAGTTCCTAATTTTATGTCCTTTCCTAGAAAAAAAAAAAATCTCCTTCTTTCTAGTACAGACCTAGAAAACCACATTTACACTCTTGGGGTCTTGTCTCAGAATCTCACTCTGTCAGTGGTTTTTCAAGATATCTTCTTAAAGAGGAAGATTTTACCTATGAGATAATTCAGATGCCAGATACTAAAATAATATATTTTCACCTTCTAATAACTGTCTTATTACTCAACTTCTATGATTTGGGAATTTATTTCTTAGCTGTAAAGTGGCTCTATGGAAGGCAGGCCTGTTCAAGTACATTAAATATCATCTTTTTCAGTATCCTGAGACATGTAGAGGAAAATGTCTTTCCCAAGATCACACTGCTACTTAGTATCAGAGCCATACTGCAGCTTAGAGCCTCTGAATTCTCATTCCAGTGTCCTTCTTATCACTCCACACTGCACTGATATTCCAAATAAATGCAATCATTATATAGGTAACCTATTGAAAGAATTTTCTCATTTAATCAAATGTGAAACGTTCAAATTACTTAACGAGAAGATTTTAAATTTTTATTTTCCTTTGAATATTGAAATTGATAGTAACCACTCCTGGACCAGATATTCTTTGTGACTTTACATTAGAAAAGCAATTACATATTCTTACAATTTATTGCTCTTTCAAATACCCCATATAGTTCAAAATATCATGTAGTAATACAATTACTAAATTAATCACTGCTGCGAAGTCAATTTTTATTTATTTACAATTTTAACTCAGATTATAGGCAAATTTAATTTTATAAAATTTAAAAATTAGAGATGTTTAAGTAGAGAGAATTGAAATAATTAAATGAAATTGACTTGTATCTACTCAATTTATACAAATGCCTTATTTATTTATTTTTTTTGTAGTCAATATAAGGTTTTATTGGGATAATAAGTAAAACTTGTTGCACATTCATTGTGGCAGGCACTATGCCCTATATATTATGCTGTTTCTGTAACTTCTCTATGAGTTAGCTGTTATTTACAACTATTAGCTAGGAACATGAAGGTGCATGTGGAAAGTAAATTGCCCACAGACACACAATAAAGTAGTAGGAATTGAATTCATACCCAAAACTATCTCACACTAACACCCACATTTTTACAGATGTGAAAATTGATTCTTTATTCACAATTATCAATATTATTTTACTATCTATATCTATATGTATGTAGATTATTTTTCAGAGGTTGCATACTAATATCTAATGAAGAACTATATTTTTTCAATTACTCACTCATCAGTTAATTCATTTAAAGCCTATTTTATGTCAGACAGCACGTTTGGTGCTAAAGGTTTAATATATGTTTAGATGTAAATAAGTATTTGAATAATTATGAAGATTTTTCCTCCTAACATTTTATTAGCTTTTCTCAAATTACATATTTATTAAAATAGATAAAATACTATTAATGCAATAATAAATTTTGAAAATATTTTTCTAAGCTGTTTGAGATATTTTCCCCCTTGGAATCCTTGCCAGTTCCTCATTTAAATTTTTTCCTCCAAAATCTCTGGAATAATGAGAATGCAGCTTTGCCTGACCTGTAAATGGACTCACTTTCCCAATTATATTGAACATATTTTCTTAGCTTTTTTGACTGTCCGTAACATAATGGTTCATACTCATACAGTATTCATCTTTAAGCAACAAAATCTAGGACAGGATTTTGATAAGAAGGCTATCAAAAGCCTTTTGGAAGGCTTAGGAAGGATATCAAAAAGGATAGGAAGGCTTTTGATAGGAAGGCTCACCCTAATTGGAAACATGTCAGCATTTTTTCTAGGTTACATGTAATGATGGACTCGATTGCATAAGAGTAGGGACATACCTGACTTAGCAGCATGTAAAGCATTCGTATAACACAGATGATTTAACTCTATGAATATACAATACTCCCAACAAAAATCTTTTTTCTTCTCAAACTAAACCTGCCATTTTTAAAGTTTAAAACATGTATTAAAATCCAGATTTGACTTTAATAATCTAACAAGGATGAACTAAATGATATAAACCTGTTCCAAAATCTAATATGACTTCAATCTAATTTGGTGGAAGATAGAAGATCAAGAGCAACAGACACCTTCTTGGACATACTTTAATTTGTACCTAAACTAGGAGATTTCAGAGAAATCCTTGGTTTTGGGAATGGTCTAGACCTATACAAGGGAATCCATATTGGCCTGTGCACCTACTTCTATTTCAAGGACAAGATGATGTAAGGTATTATCTGAGACATGTGAGAGAAAGGGAGAATTCAAAATCCTTATAAGGATAATTCTAACATACCTTGAAACATTAATGTCACCACTTGATGGTATGTATGGAAAAAGAAGAGTTGTTTCACCTCTATCCCTGGGTGACCCACTATATACTCATCCTCAGTGCCTCTAACTCTGTGGTAAGCCACTACTCATGTTCTTGCTTGTCATCTTCCAGAATTCTTTCAAAGAATGCTGCTCCTTCCTCTTAAGTGGCAAGAAAGGGGACTGGCCTTACTTGCATTTTCCTGCCCTGAACCTTTATCCTCCTGTGTATATGTCAATCATCACTGGAGGTTGGGAGAGATTAGAGTCAAACATAGCCTGGACACAGGTCATTGCCAAAGATTAAGCCCATCTTCAAGTCTACCCTTCTCTAGGAGTGCCTATTTCTTCATAGTGCAGATTCTGTAACACTCATTATCCAACTCTGCCTGCCATGTTGGTCAAGCTGTACAATATGTGTGTTCCCATATTTCCAAAGTGAAGTGGGACACAGATTCCCCAGGATTTTCCAAAGTCTATTTAACACTGTGGGGAGGCTACATCAGGACTGCCTAGGTTTTAACCTGAGATGGATCAGGCAAATTAGTTTATGCTTGTGGCTTCAGAAATAAGAAATAGGAAAAAAAAATTCAGGAAAAACTTGTATTTATATCTTTAAAAAGAAAAACATTGAAATATCCTAATTCAAAACTCAGAACTTTGTTAGAATTTCTTTCATTTATAGAAAATTTAGAATTTTGTTTCTTTTTAAAAATTATTATTACAAAAGAGTGTGGATTCCAAATGGTTTCAGTAGTTAGTGACTCTAAAAGTTTGAAACTAGCACTGGCTTTGGCATTTGAGTGACCATTGATATTTAGAAATGAATGTGAAATAAAAAGTAAAGTTTCTTTTATTTTTTTCTAGGAGATATCTATTATGAAAGTCTGTCTCTCTGTCTCTCTCCCTCTCTATGTTATAGATATTATGCCTTGATTTCCAAATTTATAAGATTATAATTTAGTACTATAATGCATCCCTCATATATGCACATTTTCTGTTTCCCATCTTCCCCATATGGTTTTATTAATTAAATCCAAATTTACTGTTGTTAATATTATGTCTATGTAAGCATTTTTCATTCTGAGCCAAGCATTATGACATTTTATTTCCTTTCTTAGACAAGAGTTTTTACTTTTCTAAAAGTTATTTATTTTTTTTTATTTGCTTGGCATTCTTCAAATATCTACTTATATCTTCCCAAACTTCCAACAACTCTCTAAAATGCTTTTCAATAAAATGATTCACAAGGTCAAACCCTTCAACTTTATTTTATTTTATTTTTCTAAAAAGACCTTTCTCACAAATTCCACCAATGAACTAACCTCATATTTACTGGTATATCCATAGCATGCTGGAGCCCTAATCTCCTGGCACTTTTTTTGTTATTATATTGAGAATTCCCTTAGCCTCTCTTCTGTATAGGATTCTATTTCAGAAATCTTAATTTCCTCTTTCTGGGTTTAATTCCTCCTTTCTGTGAAAAAAGGTATATGGGAGTTAGACGTTTTTAGGTTTTTGCATGTGATAAGTATCTATTCTCCCCCACAAATCATGGCTGATGGTATGGCTGGCTACAAAATTCTAAGTTGGAAATCATTTTCCTCAGGATTTTAAAGAATTGTTCTACTGTGCTCACGCTTTCAGGGTTACTGTTAGTAAGTTTTCTAAAGTAGCTAACATTAATTTAGGAATTCCTATATACCATGTTCTATATTAGCCTATTTATTCCTCATAACAAAGTTATGAAAAAGTAATATTATCCATAATGATAGTTGAGGAAATTGAGGTCGAAAGAAATTGAAAAGCTCGTCTCAGGTTACTTAGCAAATAAATTTTACAGTCAAAATCTGAATCTACACTCTATTGACTCTCTTGTACTGGCACTCTGGTGCTAATCTAATTTTGATCCACCATATGTAAACTAGTCATTCTCTTTCTCTGGAAGTTTTTAGCATCACTTTTTCCCCTTTGATTTTCTGAAATATTACAATATGCATTGCTTTTAACATTTCCAATTTTAATCTGTATACTCATATCCTTGAGCTCATAATTGCCTCTTTCCTGTTTTCCATATAGTCTCTTCAAAAAATCTTTATAATTTGATGTTTAAATTCCGGGAATAATCCTCTAATTTTTTAACCTATTCTATTTTATTTTTTGTCTCTTGCCATTTTCCTCTATTTTCTGGAAGGTTTCCTCAATTTTACATTTCAACTTTTCTATTGAATATTTATTGCAGTTAGCACATTTTATTTTCAGGAATCCAATTCATGTGTATAAATCTATTTCCATTCTTTTTTATGTGTCCTATAACATTCTAGAATTTTTATAGTATCAATTTCCACCTTTGTTAGGTTTATTCTTAGGTACCTTATAGTTTTGCTGTTGTTGTAAATTATGTTTTTTAAATTACTTTTTCTAGTTATGTTTGGTTTTCAAGAATGCCATTGATTTTGTACTGCTGTTTTTTATTTATCTTCATTTTCTTCTTTTACAATTACTTAGCATGGGCCATATATAGTTTCCTTCTTGATTATTAATCATTTTATTATTAATAAGTCTCTTAATCCAACAAAAGCTTTGTATGTCTATGCTGGGGTTTGGTGGCTGTGTGAATTGGGACAGCTTCATTTTGTGTATATTGTCTCAGAACATGTTTTCATCAATCCATCTGCTCTAAGATCATTTATTTTCTTTGTAGTACCTCTGTCTGCTTCTCAACATCTTTTCAGAATGAGCAGAAAATCTATATGGCTCCTTATGAAACTTATTATGTTATAGATTTCCTTTATGGTATTAGAGAGTGTATTTTATTCTCCCAAGCTAACACGTAGAATTGGATTATCAAATCAGAAAAAAGTGAATCAGAGATCCTATTACAGCATCAAACTTTTATAATAATTTCAAGGATATAGTCAATCAAGATGTTCAGACAAAACAGAGAAAGGCCTGAGACATCAACAGCAGCTCCTCAGGTCCCATTTTCCTGCATTGGTCATTAGTATCTGGTTCAGAACAATAGATCAGGTTTCTAAATAAGGTTAATGGGGTTACCTCAGAAAACAAGAGCAGTTAAGGTATAAAACATTTCCAATTATGTCTCAGAGAATTGTATAACTTACAAGATATACACCATACCGCATAGATTCTAGGTTATATTTATTATAGGTAAACCTGAGCCAGGAACACTCTATAAAGGGCATTTCAGAGATAAAGTTTCTTCCCCCAGCAAATATCAGTAGTCCCTTTTCCCAGAAGTCCAGCTGACAAGGAGATTAGACCAGGTCACCTACCTTCTATTCTTTCTCTCAGGGCATCTGATGGTAAACAGAGTGAATAGATTGCAGGTTAACTGCTTTAGTTACTTTCTTACACTCCCAAAAGGATTCTGTACAACTATCAAGCTGATCATCAAATATGTTCCTTGCTAATACTTGCAACTCTTACTAACTTCTTCCAGAAAGTATTGGTTTTCATTGTGACTTTTAGAGTTTGTGTATAGTTCCAAGGCTCACCACATCCTAGTAGCTCACTGTTCAAATAAACAAGTCTTTGATTAGATCTTTAAGGTCAGAGATCTCTGTATTTCTAAGAGGTTTGGCCATGCTCAAAGTCTGTTGGTATTATTTCCTCTCTAGAAGAGTCCAAATTCCACTCTGTTGAATTTTCATGCTGGTCCTTATTGTTTATTATTTGGGCTGACAATCTCACCGTTTTATTAGAGATGAAGGGGATTATTCCCTATAGTTTTTGTTCTTGTTATTTTCTCTTTTCATTAAGGAGGAGGCTGGAATGGAGATAACTTTGCTCTGTAATCTTCAAACATAAGAAAATGAAACTTTTTTTAAAGATCTTCTTCTGCTATAACTAAAATGTCTGTGATTTGAAGAAGTTTCCTAAAACAAGATTTACTTCAAACTCATGTGCTTGATTTTTTGTGAATCAGTTTTATAAATTCTAGAATTAACGAGGATCCTATATAAACTTTGAAAATACACAAAAAGTTTTTGAAAAGCAAATGGTTAAATTTTGTGATAATTGCTTTTGGATTCTGAAAGTATATAATTTATAGTGGTGAATATAAGAGTAAATAAAGGAAAAACAGAACTAAAATTTAGACTCACTTTCAACTACTTTAAATCAGTATCTAGAGTGTCAAATTTTATCTGCAGCAATAAAGAATTTAATTAATTTAAAGAATACATTGAAATTATACTCTATGGTGCTTCTTTTTTCTATATTTTGGATTAGCCTTTTATATTTTGAATTAATAAGAGAATCAGATGCAAAATTCTCTGACAGTATAGGGAATTATTGACCAGTTTCCACTAAATGATAGATCAAAAGAGTAAAGGCCACACCTTATCTTTTTATCTCTCCTACTTTAGCATTTTATCTTGCTCATAATAGTTAGTTTTCAAGTGGGTGTGCCCTTTACTTCTATCAATAATGTGATGAAAATATTTAAACAATATTCTTTTATTGCCACTTTTCCAATTAATTAATGTATGTCAATAAAAATGTTGGCACTTTTTTCATAAGCACCATCTCATTTATTTCTAACGTCTCTAAAGATTCTTTTCAATGAGTTAAAAGAGCACAAAATGTTCTCTACTGGAAGGGGAATAGCAAATCTTCAGCAAAATAACACTTGTCAAAAAAAAAAGATATATCTCTCATCAAAAAATCTACAAACAATAAATGCTAGAGAGGGTGTGGAGAAAAGGGAACCCTCTTGCACTGTGGGTGGGAATGTAAATTGATACAGCCACTATGACGAACAGTAGGGAGGCTCCTTAAAAAACTAAAATTTGAATAACATATGAGCCAGCAATCCCACTACTGGACATATACCCTAAGAAAACCATAATTCAAAAAGAGACATGTACCACAATGTTCACTGAAGCACTATTTACAATAGCCAGGAGAAGGAAGCAACCTAAATGTCCATCGACAGATGAATGGATAAAGATGTGGCACATATATACAATGGAATATTACTCAGTCATAAAAAGAAATGAAACTGAACTATTTGTAGTGAGGTGGATGGACCTAGAGTCTGTCATATAGAGTGAAGTAAGTCAGAAAGAGAAAAACAAATACCATATGCTAACACATATACATGGAATCTAAAAAAAAAAAGGTTCTGAAGAACCTAGGGGCAGGACAGGAATAAAGATGCAGATGTAGAGAATGGACTTGAGGACACGGGAAGGAGGAAGGGTAAACTGGGACGAAGTGAGAGAGTAGCATTGACATATATACACTACCAAATATAAAACAGATAACTAGTAGGAAGCAGCTGCATAGCACAGGGAGATCAGCTCAGTGCTTTGTGACCACCTAGAGGGGTGGGATAGGGAGGTTGGGAGGGAGACACAAGAGGGAGGGGATATGGGGATATATGTATACATGTGGCTGATTCACTTTGTTGTTCAGTGGAGACTGGAAGAACATTGTGGGGCAATTATACTCCAATAAAGATGTTTTTAAAAAAAGATATGTCTCAGTCAAATTAAATTACAGAGAGTATTGACATTGATAGAATAAAAATTCCTAAGATAGAACTGGGTAGAATTCCTAAAGTAACACCCAATTCTTACAAAATCTACCACTAGGAAACAGAGGTTTCATTTTATATCTCATTGTAACTGCACCAAGGAATCTTCTTTAGCCAAGTCCCAACATCCCTCTTCAATTTCAGTATGACATTTTATTCTGAAGTTAATAGATAATGATATGTACAACCATAGAATATCAGCTAAATCAAGACACTAAATATAGACAGGGTAATACTGTAGCTTCTGTTCTATTAGGACATAAGAACAGGACCCAAATCTGACCAGGTATAAGATCTTTAGACTCATTCAGTCCAGTACTACATGGCAGAGCATAGAGCAAGCCTCTCAGAGACAGTGTTGTACCAAAACAACCTTCCTGACTTAGTTTTCCTCCCTCTCAGAATCAATTTGGTTAAGAGAGGAAACCAAAGCCATACAACATCATCATGTGAAAGCCATTGGAAAGAGAATTAAAAAAAGAATATAGAGAATGTAGGAGAAGATTCCTGTGAGCTCCAGATAATTAATTATTATAGACTGCATAATTTGTTTCTTTTAGATTTTAACTTATTAAACATGAAAGGGCCTTTATATTGTGAAAAGCACCCAAGTGTTATGACTTTGTATGGGAATAATCATTAAATCAGCTACCCCTAACTGTTAGAAACACCCTATGTAAGAAATACAGACATATATTAGAGATACACAGCCGGGCAAGTGGTGTTAATGGCAACAAACATGTTTTTCAATATGCTTTTCTGAGTTCTTAGAAATGCCTTTGACAAAAAGGTTAATGAAAATCTTCTAAAACACAACAAAATGTTGATTGTAATGATATTATTATTAGTTAAGTATATGTGTTTTTTTATGCCTTTCTGAGTTTTTCAAGTTGATTACTTATAAGAGCTTTAACCAAAAATTAATGAATTATGAGAAGTTATAGATTACATATATATAAGAACAGAAACACCTTTTATTTCTCTGTGTGTATATATTTAATTCAAACTTTATAATTTAGATTCAGCATGAATCGCAATAAATGGATCTTCAGCAGAATTACTAATAGAAAAGTTAGCATTGCCATCGCCGGAAACATAGATTTTAATTCCTGTACAATTGTTACCAATTTTATCTCCAGAAACGACATCACAATATGTACCAACAGGAAGACCAGTTTGCAAAGTTGAAGATAATGCCCTGTAAAATAAAATTTAAGATTTCACCACAATTAAAAGCAAGAATACAGACTATCTCTAAAACAAAGAGTTTAACTTTGTGCTGTAGAACTCTAAGCAGTCAAGGTCTCAATGAAAATAAAATCCAAATACAAAGGCCTCTCCAGTGGCTGTGAGTAGTTTTCTTAGGGCCAACAATATTCATATACAAGAGAAGACTTAGGCGTAACCTAGTCAAGAGTAAATATTATTAAAAAAATAATAATAAGGTTGAAGAGTATCAGTGAAGATTTGGTTGAATTGGCACCCTTAGAGAAAATTGATTCCTGTGGTAAACACACCCATTTTAAATTTGTCTTCATCTGAACTTAAGAAAATACTGATTACTGTCAAGAATTTAAATATGATTATTTCTTCAAAAACCTCTTTTTTTTCAAGAGGGTCAAATAAATTTGGGCTGGAGATAAAAATAATCTCGCATTTCTATGAAGAAGTATATGGTTTTAAAATACAAAGCTGTCCCATAAATTTATTTTGATTCTCCCATCTACAAAAGACAGCAATTAAAGGACTGGCAATGGAGTCTTGGGGAAGAAAGAGATACACTTGATTTATTTTTTGTCAGTAAAATATAATTTGGGCTAGAGTGAGCTAAGCATGAGTGGAAGTTAGCCTTGGACAAAGGCATTTCAACTGCTTGCAAAGAGGTCTTCTCAGCTATAGTTCTCTGTGTGAGGGAATCAGTATACTTGAGACAGAGAATATAAGTGTCACAAATGAAAAGCCAGTAATGAGATGTTTCAGAACTAAAACTAAAAAATCTCCTGACATCAATCAATGACCATAACATATATATTCTTCATATATATATATATATATATATATATATATATATATGCTTTAAAAAGTATTATTTGCCACAGAAAGACAGGACAGTGAAAAAAGAAGACCAAAGAACTAGATATCAGGGTAGGTGAAAAAAAAGAGACAGAAAAAAAGATATTTCCATCCTGAGGCAGTATTTTTTCATTATTTATTTAAAAAGTCCTAGAAGACAGTCTTCTAGGGATTTCACAACCTTTATATTATGTGAATTTTATGTGAGATGTATATGTTAGCATATATATGTGCATATCTTCCCATGATATGCACAAGTGTACAAAAAATAACTCTACTTAGAAGAGAAAGCCCTTATAAAGAGAGGAGATCAAAATAATAAGAGTCATCATCATTTTTCTGCTGATCACTAAGTTTTCTTAATCTGCTGACTAAAGGATATTTCAGATATGAAAGAAGTAAATGAACAGGAAAAGAATAAACCAAGAACATGTTGGTACAAAATATTTCTAATTGATGTCTACTTACCAGTCATCATTGTTAAAGACAATGAATCCTCTGTTTCCTCTTCCAAAAGCTACTTGGTTGCTACCATTATCCCACCAGTTTGTAAAAGGTTGGCCATCAACTACATTGCGGAACACAACCATGTTCCTAAACACAAAATAGCATAGGAAATGCTGATGAATATGCCAACAGTTTAAAACAAAATGTTAAGAAACTATTATTAGAGGAGATCTCTAAATAAGTATTCCTACCTTATTTGACGCCATCGATGTTCACAGACCCAGTCATTGCCACAAGTAGTATCTGGATTAATAGTAACTTCTTTAATGACTCCATTATTATTTGGTGGCCCAATCCAATTATTAACATCCTCAATTAACAAAAAAATATTAATACATTTTAAAAGCTCACATTATTAACATTACATGTGTCCTTATTCAGTCCACCAAACCCAATCTGTCCCTTATGTGTCTCTGTAGTGTCTTCATTGAGAATCCAAATTGTTCCGTATTTTTACTGAATTTATCTTCCCCCTAACTTCCCATTCTCTAGTGCCATATTTCAAACAAGGCTATGATTCTCTTACCCTCTCATTTTCTTTGCAAGGAATTGCAATGACTTCTTAATATCACTCTAGGTAGTGCAATGTCACTAAAATGGCAAGGCCTTTAGTGTCAGAAACAGCAGGAGTAAAAGATAGGCTCTAATAGTACTAGCTACAAAAAACTTAGTTAATATACAAAATTTCAGTGCCTGATTTTCCTCTTCAGTAAAGTGAAGATATTACTTAGTGGCTATAAAAATTAAATGAGATATGTAAAAATGCTTTCCACATGATAATTGATAAATAAATATTAGTTTCTTTCATTCTTCTTTGTTAAATAAATGTACTAATCAAAGCATCACAACATCCCTTAATAAATTGACCAAATTTTTAATATTGTGGTTTCTAATTGGTACTTTCAAAGATAATCATAGGAAAAATCAGATTATGTCTAGGAAGTTTATCAAGGTCTGTCTTAAATCCTGTTGCATGATGAATAGTGGACAAAACTAAGAGTTGTTAGCATGCACAAGTCCTGGAGAAGTCTTGGAAATGTTATGGGAAAAGGGGAAATGGACATACGCCATGACTCCAGCCATCAGAAATAAGACCAGTTAGTGGGAATTACAAGAAATTGACTCAATATAAAGGGACATCTTCTAAATATTAAGGCTATCTAACAATAGAATGAGTTGCTGTACAAAGTAGTGGACTTCTCAATTTGAAAATAATCTACTAGAAACTAGATAAATATCTATCTGGTTTGCAGCGAAGAGAATTTTCTACTTCAGGTATGAAGTTGCTATATGATGCTGCATTTGAAATCTTCAGTTTGAAAACTGTCCACTAACTTTCTAAATATATTCTTTAATAATCTTATTTCTCAGTCTTTTTAAAATTATTACTCAGATTATTGTCTTTACCATACCACCCAAATATTTTTCACTTTTAACATTCCCAGCAGAGTCAGCAAATATCTCTTCTTTAACACATATACTTTCTTTCCTGTTATACCATACTTTCCCTATTGAACCTAGGTCTAATTGGATCATCTCTTTGCTTTCCAAAAAACTTCTTTTAAAAGTATTTAACAAATATTTATATTGCTCGTACTGTAGTGCATGTACTGTTTTAATTTTTTTGAAGTGTTAATTTGTAATCATATCAACTCTATGAAGCAGGTACTTATGAGAAGTACATATTTTACTCACTGTATCCTTTTTTTTTTTTTTTTTTTTTGGTATGCGGGCCTCTCACTGCTGTGGCCTCTCCCGTTGCGGAGCACAGGCTCCGGACGCGCAGGCTCAGCGGACATGGCTCACGGGCCCAGCCGCTCCGCGGCATGTGGGATCCTCCCGGACCGGGGCACGAACCCATGTCCCCTACATCGGCAGGCGGACTCTCAACCACTGCGCCACCAGGGAAGCCCTGTATCCTATTTTTAAGTGTGTTTTGTTTTCTTTGGTGAGGGGCTACCTTTGTCATATTTTGAAATAGCTTACATACTCTTTGTCTATAGAGATCATTATTTTTTTTAATATTCACTGAATTGTTAAAAGAGTCCTGCATCAGGTCTACACTTAATAAATATTTGATACAAAAAATACCGAATGTAATAGCATCATGTGAAATTAAAACAAAATTAACCTCTTTTTCTTGAGGAAAAGACATTTTGGAAAATACCAAAACTTACTTTTCCGTTTTCAAAATGTCTTGGCCAACGGTAGCTTGACATTACTCGTGTAAATCCGTAGGGATGAGCGAGCATAAATCCAACTCCCATTTTGTACAGTCTATAATATTATAGAAGAAAATATTTTTTTTAATATCATTAAAATGTAGGTTTAAAAATAGGGAACTTGGGCTTCCCTGGTGGCGCAGTGGTTGAGAGTCCGCCTGCCGATGCAGGGGACACGGGTTCGTGCCCCGGTCCGGGAAGATCCCACATGCCGCGGAGCGGCTGGGCCCGTGAGCCATGTCCGCTGAGCCTGCGCGTCCGGAGCCTGTGCTCCGCAACGGGAGAAGCCACAACAGTGAGGGCCCGCGTACCACAAAAACAAAACAACAACAACAAAAAAAATGGGGAACTTTGTTTCTTACCTAGGGTCCCAGAATGTAAGAATAGATGCTCCCCCAGCTCCATGCCCTCGCTGATTGTCATGGTTATCAACAAAGACAAGTGCTCTGTCAGAAGGCATGAAACCCCAGCCTTCTCCCCAGTTCCTATTTAAAAAGAAAAAAAAAAATCTTAAAAGTACCTATATGTATTCTTTTACAATAGCTTTAGAGTTACCTACATGTGTATTTCGTTCAGAATAGCACCCTCTAATGAAATTCTCTCTCTAATTAAATGAGTATTCTGTAGGGCTTTCAAAATAGAAACTATATAGATATATTATCTACAAATTCATTTCATGCATGTATATATGTAGGAATTACTTGACTTACATTCATGTTACAGTTATAAGATTTTTGTTATAAAAGTTATTTTAGAAGTTTCACTAAATTATAATTTAGATGGACTGTAGAAGGTTCAACATTCTTATCATTTTATACACAATGGCAAACTGTTTTTAAATAAGGCTTCAATATTATATTGTTATAATATAAATATTTTAATATTTGAAATTAATTAATTGATTAATAATTCTACAGGACGGCCACATTGTAGGGACTTCATAAAGTACAGAATCATTTTAACAATAACCTGGCCTGCACAAATTATGTGCAAACATTAGTCAAATCTAATAGAGACGTATAATACCAGGATTAAAATCTCTATGTGATGTTTTGGATCTCTAAAATTACTTCCTTATGATTGACGTTCTAAATAATGATGATCAATTGGCGTTTGGGGAACTCTGACACTTGCTATTAGTAAATGAATCCTTGGATGTTGTCTAAATAAAAAGGCTTAAAGAGGAAAATTCATGTTGGGTAATATCACAAATAAGTCTGTGAAATACTTCGAAGGATCAATTGTATTTCACTTACCTTAAGTAAGACATCTTCTCTCCATTCCACTTGCGCAGAACTGTGCCTAGTTTTGCACCATATTTAAATTCTGTCACACGGCCATTTCCAAAGTACTCACTGCTTTTAATTGGCTCACCACCCAGATCAATTACCTAGTAGAAATCAAGAAGAAAATATCATTTTAAATAAGAGTTGAAAAGAATTTTAACTAACGAGTTACTATTATATAGAAAATAACTTTATGCTATTTATGTTTTGTGAAATGACCCAAATCTTTTTGCTTATGTTAAGATTCTTATTTTCCTTTGTTAAAATCTATGCTACAATATTAAAAGTAACATGACAAAATAACCTGTTGTCCTGTGAGAATGCTGACCTAATTTACTCTTGCACATAAATGATAAGAATAGCTCACACTTATAGAGCACTTAATATCCAGCTGGCAATATTTCTAAGTGCTTGCTAAATATTACCTCTTTAGTTCTCCAAAGAAAACAAAGACATAACCATTATCATTATTCCTTTCGATAAACTTTGAAAAAATTGTTGCTCAGAGAGGTTAATCAATTTGCCTAAACAGACACAGCTAACAGCACTACAGCCAAGAATTTAAGTCACATAGCCTGGCTCAAGACAGCAACTATATTCTTATCTGTGTTCTATAATGGTCTCTGGGGAGATTATACATGACACAGAGACTTTTGGCAGCCTAAAAAATTCTTGGCACTTGCATAAAAAAGCTCCTGTGGAAAAAAAAAAAAGCTCCTGTGATAAAGTCAGACGTGCTGTCTCTGAATCAAAGGAGTTTAAGGAACATTCCTCCGTATACATGAGTCAGCCACTAACCTACAGAAATTGCACTTTTAATGAAATCTGCCATTTATTTTCTGATGAATCTTTGTTTTATCTGCACATATGTATTGACATACCTCCTGGTAAATGAAAGGTTTACTTCCTGCAGGGAACCATCTTGTGTTTAGATTATGCAGTTTATCCAAAATTGCCTTCATGTCTCCAGGCCACATGTGCTTAGCGGCATCAATTCTGAACCCTGCTACACCAATGTCAATGAGACGGTTCAGATATTCAGCAATTGTGGAGCGCACATAATCTTTCTCTAGTGCAAGATCAAGAAGACCAACCAGACGACAATCTCGGACCTATTGAGGCAAAAAACGTTGTGATTGGTACATAAAGCATCACCTTTGCCTGAGAATCCATTTGATTATTCATTCATTTATTCATTAATGGATATTTCTATAGTGCCTTCTTTGCATTGGTCTCTGGGGATACTGACATTCTAGTATGGACATACCTTTGAAACATTTTCTATTATAAAAATGGAGGATGTAGGAAATATAGTGGATGAGCTTTTTCATTGTGAAAAATTTAATTGGGAAAAATGTTTTAAATATCGATTTGAGATTCTTTGTTTGAACAGTCAGGCTTAGAACCTGTTCTAAGGAATCTCAACTAATATTTAAAATGAGATAAATAAGCTACATGTGGATAATAAAAGACATAGACAGCTCTTTTTGCTAATTACCTGAGAAGCATCATTATAGGTCTCAATTTCTCCACTTCTAGTTTTACATTTACCATCATTAAAATCCCAACCAGAGTACGGGACTGCTGGAAAATCCTCAGTTCCAGGGTTGAAGTAACTCCCACAAGTACTGCTCGTTCCTGCAGCCACACCATTTCCACACATATGATTAATTATAGCATCCACATAAATACGGACCTGAAAGGCCAAATTTCTACTTCAATGAGACTTAGAGAGAGGTAGAAATTTATAATGGTATTAATTTGAGTTTACAGCACATTAATAACACTCCAAAATATTTCTTTGTTATTTTATAACTTACCTTCCTAGAAGAGCAACAGTCAAATGTGAAAGGAAATAATTGGGAACTAAAGCCCTACATGCATTCTAGCCACTTGGTCGAATATTTACATATATGACAAATTAAGAGAACCCAAAACTACCATAACTGTGAAAAAATGCAAAGACCCTTTTTTTTTGATGGGGAGGGGCAGGAGAAAAGAATCAGATGAGGCAGGAGAAATTATTGGTTTTTGTAATTTCCATGGGTCATCCTAAGAAATAAAAAGCCAGTCTCTACTATCTATTTAGGATCAGTAAGTATTGTCTCTTGTTATGCTCCTCATCAAAGAGAAAATAATTATTTACCATCAAAGAACCTATGGGAAGAAAGACCCGGGACTTACGGGTGGAGACACAAGTCACATAAAAGTAACAGCCAATACTGTACCTGGAATTTCCGATTCCTAACTGGAAAAGTGTTCCTCAGAAACATATGCAGCCAGGAGGGTTAAAAGGTGATATTTTGCTGTATGAGTAAGTTCGTGGCCTTAAACTTTTTCTTACATCTTCTTTAGTGCATAAATAAATATTTACAAAAGCTGAACATAAGGCAACAATTACATTTTAATTTATGGTTAAAGCATGAAATAAAATTTTAAAATATATGAAAATCATTCTGCTTGAAAGGAACAGGAGGCAAGAGAGAGAAATCCTTTTTCTATATAATACTTTTAAAGGGAACTTTAATTCACTTACACCAACGTTGTTACATCTAGTCACCATGTCTTTGAATTCATTCTCATTTCCTGATCTTGTACATAACTTGTAGCTAACTGGTTGGTACCTTTCCCACCAAGGTCTTGAAGGATTATTAATTACCGCATTTTCATTGGGTGGGGAAACCTACAAATAAAACAACAGTAGTAAGTATCAAATTACAGCTTACTTTGTATCACTGAATGTTCTAGAAACGACTCAAGAGTCTAAAATTGTTTATGAATCTTTGTATTTGCAGCCACATTCTTTAACAACCATTAGAAAATATTAACTTCACATTGGAAATGTCCTGCTGAAAAAAATATTGTATTAGAAATAAAACATGAAGTTGCCAACAATTTCACATTTTTTTCTTCCTCAGAAAACTGTTTTACTTAGAGTACTTATTTGTGAAGTAAAATGTTGTCCCAGCTTCACAGACACAGAGCATAATACCATTTACTCTAAGCACAGTGAAGTCTGCAATTTATACTGTGAACAATACCCACCTGAACCCCTCCAAATCCTTTGGGAGCTAAGTATCGCTCACATTCAAGAGCAATATCAACCCAGCGCCACTCAAACAGATGGACAATAGATGTCCGTCCAGATTCGGTATTTGGGACATACTGAGCCCAGCAGAATCCAATGGCTGAAAGCAATAGAAAGAGGTTCATTTTGCTTTCAAGCTGTCAGCGTTCTTTCCAGCAACTATTTATATTCCTGTAAGAAGCATATTTTACAATGTAAATGTTAACATGAATAAACAGAGCACAAACCATTTATTCATAATCTGAAAAGAACTATCGATAATAATGTTAAACAGGTGAAGAACAGCCATAAAATCTCCCAGGAATAACACCTAAATGACCTTTTAGAACAATGTTTTCCTTTTTGAGGGAATATTAACCATTTTTAAACATCTGGCATTTTATATATCTCATTTATTGTGTTGTTCATCGTTGTTTCATCTTTAGTTCTTCTTGCATTTTCTCTATTCTATTTCCAAGATTTTGGATCATCTTTACTATCATTATTCTGAATTCTTTTTCAGGTAGACTGCCTATTTTCTCTTCATTTGTTAGGTCTGGTGGGTTTTTATCTTGCTCCTTCATCTGCTGTGTGTTTTTCTGACTTCTCATTTTGCTTATCTTACTGTGTTTGGGGTCTCCTTTTTGCAGGCTGCACGTTCATAGTTCCCGTTGTTTTTGGTGTCTGTCCACAGTGGCTAAGGTTGGTTCAGTGGGTTGTGTAGGCTTCCTGGGGGAGGGGACTAGTGCCTGTGTTCTGGTGGATGAGGCTGGATCTTGTCAACAGGTCCACGTCTGTTGGTGTGTTTTGGGGTGTCTTTGGACTTATTATGATTTTAGGCAGCCTCTCTGCTAATGGGTGGGGTTGTGTTCCTGTCTTGCTAGTTGTTTGGCATAGGATGTCCAGCACTGTAGCTTGCTGGTCGTTGAGTGAAGCTGGGTGCTGGTGTTGAGATGGAGATCTCTGGGAGATTTTCACCTTTTGATATTATGTGGAGCTGGGAGGCCTCTTGTGGACCAGTGTCCTGAAGTTGGCTCTCCCACCTCAGAGGCATAACACTGACTCCTGGCTGCAGCACCAAGAGCCTTTCATCCACACGGCTCAGAATAAAAGGGAGAAAAAGTAGAAAGAAAGAATTAGTAGAAAGAAAGAAAGAAAGAAAGAAAGAAAGAAAGAAAGAAAGAAAGAAAGAAAGAAAGAAAAGAAAGAAAGGAGGGAGGGAGGAAGGAAGGAAGGAGGGAAGTAAGGAAAAAATGAAAGAAAGAAGATAAAGTAAAATAAAATAAAGTAAGATAAAATATAATAAAGTTATTAAAATAAAAAATAATTAAGAGAGAAAAAAAAGGACGGATAGAACCCTAGGACAAATGGTGGAAGCAAAGCTATACAGAAAAAATCTCACACAGAAGCATACAGATACACACTCACAAAAAGAGGAAAAGGGGAAAAAATCATAAATCTTGCTCTCAAATTCCACCTCCTCAATTTGCGATGACTCGGTGTCTATTCATGTATTCCACAGATGCAGGGTACATCAAGTTGATAGTGGAGCTTTAATCCGCTCTTCTGAGGCTGCTGGGAGAGATTTCCCTTTCCCTTCTTCGTTCTCACAGCTCCCAGGGGCTCAGCTTTGGATTTGGCCCCGCCTCTGCGTGTAGGTCGCCGGAGGGCGTCTGTTCTTCGCTCAGACAGGATAGGGTTAAAGGAGCCGCTGATTCGGGGGCTCTGGCTCACTCAGGCCGGGGGGAGGGAGGGGCACGGAGTGCGGGGCGAGCCTGCGGCGGCAGAGGCCGGCGTGACGTTGCACCAGCCTGAAGCGCGCCGTGTGTTCTCCCGGGGGAGTTGTCCCTGGATCCCGGGACCCTGGCAGTGGCGGGCTGCACAGGCTCCCCGGAAGGGGGGTGTGGATAGTGACCTGTGCTCGCACACAGGCTTCTTGGTGGCGGCAGCAGCAGCCTTAGCGTCTCATGCTCGTCTCTGGGGTCCGCGCTTTTAGCCGCGGCTCGCGCCCTTCTCTGGAGCTCCTTTAAGCAGCGCTCTTAATCCCCTCTCCTCGCTCACCAGGAAACAAAGAGGGAAGAAGTCTCTTGCCTCTTCGGCAGGTCCAGACTTTTATCCGGACTCCCTCCCGGCCAGCCGTGGCCCACTAACCCCCTGCAGGCTGTGTTCACGCCGCCAACACCAGTCCTCTCCCTGCGCTCCGAACGAAGCCCGAGCCTCAGCTCCCAGCCCCGCCCGCCCCGGCGGGTGAGCAGACAAGCCTCTCGGGCTGGTGAGTGGCGGTCGGCCCTGATCCTCTGTGCGGGAATCTCCCCACTTTGCCCTCCGCACCCCTGTTGCTGCGCTTTCTTCCGCGGCTCCGAAGCTTTCCCCCTCCGCCAGCCGCAGTCTCCGCCCGCGAAGGGGCTTCCTAGTGTGTGGAAACCTTTCCTCCTTCACAGCTCCCTCCCCCTGGTGCAGGTCCCGTCCCTATCCTTTTGTCTCTGTTTATTCTTTTTTCTTTTGCCCTACCCAGGTACGTGGGGGGTTTCTTGCCTTTTGGGAGGTCTGAGGTCTTCTGCTAGCGTTCAGTAGGTGTTCTGTAGGAGTTGTTCCACGTTTAGATGTATTTCTGGTGTATCTGTGGGGAGGAAGGTGATCTCCGCGTCTTACTCCTATATATCTTCCCGGAAGCTCCTATATATCTATATGTATATAAAACGTCCGTAATCATGTATTATTTAACTAGGATTCGATCATATTTCTGAAGTCCTTCACTAAACGAAGGAGATTAACAATTAGGGCCAACTGAATTCACAGTGAAAATTTTGCCTGAACTATCTATTGCAAACATTTGTAATGTTTCAATTTCAAAAAGAAACAGAATATTCAATTCAGTTCTGGTTTCACCTTCAAAGAAAATTTGTAGTTATTTCAATTTCTGGATTAAGATTTAAGAAACTATTTGGAAGATGGATGCCCATGCATTGAGGCAACAGACCTTTCCCCTCCCCCCTCCCCCCTCCATCAAATCCTGTGCTTAATGCATTGGCTGTAGCAGTCCAGTGTGGCTTTTTTTTTCTCTCTCTCTCTCTTATTTCTTATAACCAAATATCTCTTCTACCTGATCAAACACTACATTAATAAATTTGCATCCACTTTCCTTCTTAATGTACACGAAATCCTGTACATTAATATAGAGAATATAGTACAGGCGGGAAGAAGTCCATTCATTCAACAAGCATTAACTGAGTGCCTGCTTTTTGCTAAGCACATGGGTGATACTCAGGATACAATGATGTAGAAGATGGACAAGATTTTATTCTTGAGCAGCTTACATTCTAGTGGAAAAACAGAAAATACATGAGTTAATAATAATAATAAGATGGCAATAAGAACTAATATGAAATAACAGTGTAATGAAATAGAAAATGACTTCACCATCAGGGTATTTTAGACTGAATAATCTGGGAAGGTATCTTCAAGAAAGTGATTTTCAACTAGAATTTGGAGGTCTAGAAGGAGCTAGTTATTTGAAGATCAGAGAAAGAGAAATCTAGACAGAACAAAGTGCAATAGTAAAAGCCCAAGGTAGGAAAAAGCTTAGAATACTCAGGTCTCTCTCTCTCTCTCTCTCTCTCTCTCTCACACACACACACACACACACACACACAGTCACCACAGCTAAACAGTGTGTGATAAAAGGGAGAGTAAAGTAAAACTGTATTCCTGTAAGAAGCATATTTTACAAAGTAAATGTTAACATGAATACATACTTAGAGCACAAACTGTTTATTTGTAATCTGAAAAGAACTATCAGTAAAAATGTTAAACAGGTGAAGAACAGCCATAAAATCTCCCAGCAATACTACCTAAGTGACATTTTATAACAATGTTTTCCTTATTGAGGGAATATTAACCTTTTTAAACATCTGGCATTATATATATCTACAAAGTCTGTAATCATGTGTTATTTAACTAGGATTAGATCTTTTTTTTAAGTCCTTCACTAATAGAAGGAAAATAACAATTAGAGCCAACTGATTTCACAGTCAAAATATTGTCTTAACTATCTAGTGCAAGCATTTGTAATGTTTCGATTTCAAACAGAAACGGAATATTCAATTCAGTTCTGGTTTCAGTCCCAACCAAAGTTTTTAGTTATTTAAGTTTCTCCCTTAAGAAATTTCAATATGAGGACTTCCTTGCTGGCACAGTGGTTAAGAATCCGCCTGCCAATGCAGAGGACACGGGTTCGAGCCCTGGTCTGGGAAGATCCCACATGCCGTGGAGCAACTAAGCCCATGAGCCACAACTACTGAGCCTGTGCTCTACAGCCCGTGAGCTACAACTACTGAGTCCACGTGCCACAACTGCTGAAGCCCGTGCGCCTAGACCCCGTGCTCTGCAAGCAGAGAAGCCAGTGCAATGAGAAGCCCATGCACATCAAGGAAGAGTAGCCCCTGCTCGCAACAACTAGAGAAAGCTCACGCACAGCAACAGACTCAATGCAGCCAAACATGAATAAATAAATAAATAAATAGATAGATAGATAAATAAATAAAGAGTAGCTCCCGTTCGCCATAACTAGAGAAAGCCCAGGTGCAGCAACGAAGACTCAATGCAGCCAAAAATGAATAAATAAATAAGTAAACAAATAAATAAATAAAATTTAAAAATGAAAAAATAAAAAAAGAAATTTCAGTATGACATTTTATTCTGAGGTGGATAGATATTAATAAAACGTACAACCATAGAATATTAGCTACATCAAGACATTAAGTTTAGAGAAGGTAATTCTGTGGCTTCTCTTGCATTAGGACATAATCACAGGACCCAAATCTGACCAGACATAAGATCTTTAGACTAATTCAGTCCACCACTGCACCACAGAACATCTGAGCAAACCCCTAGGTGACGGTGTTGTACCAGAACATCTTTCCTGATGTCCTGGATGTTTTGGAAACTGTGGGTTTTACCATCAAAAGCAGTGTCACTGTGAAAGACTTTGAGTTCAGATATGATATGGTAAGGTCTTAAGTGCTAATGATCACAGTACTGAGATAAGGCATATTTCAAAATATAAGCACTGATGCATTTAAGTTGTATTGCTAATCTTGTAAATACATTAGGTTAACTAAGCGAAGCAACAAGTCTATTCTCAGTAGAATGATTTATAGGTAGGTTGGGCAGGAGGTTTGCAGCAGGGTTAGGTGCCAAAGTGAGTCCAGAGTGATAATTCCAGATAATCAAAAAAGGAAACAAAGAATACATCCGATGATTGAAATAATTCTAACAGCGCTCTAATTTCTAACAGTGAATGATGGAACCATTGAGAATTCTAAAGTGTTTCTGCTTTCCTGCCTGGCTACAGGGTATGCTCCATTCTATTTAAGTGTTGAGGTTCTGTGATCTTAATTTACAGTGATATATTTGTTTGTTGTTTTTCTAAGGATAAGAGGAGATAATGGAGTGGTATCGTAGAATTCAGACTGTAAATTTAATGTCCATAAAAATCCATGAGCGCAGTGTATCCAGTCAGAAATGTTTAGTGGAGGGATTCTCAACATGATCAGAAGCTGTAATAATGATACAATTCAACCAATAAAAAAGGACTGAGAGAGACAAGACCTCTCTCTTTCCCAAGAAATCAGGAAACCTTGAAGAAAGAACTCATAAAGAAATAAAGGCAAAAACTGATCAAACGGTTAAGGGAAAGGAGGGAGGAGTCTGAGTCCTCTAATGCCTCTGTCTCTCAGATGGATTGTGGTCAAATTCCCACAGACTGATTGCTAAAGTCTGGAGAAGGAACAAATGCATATATACTGAAATTCTTTGTGATACATTTGAATTAAAAGGCAACACTGATCTGAGATTTATGCAACATAGTGTTGCAGGAAAGAGATTCTTCCCAAACAGAAAAAAACTTTGGCACTAAAGAGCTCTAATAGTGGCTTTGGCGTGGAAGTGTGGCCTCAACAGCATGGTCTCTGCACAAGGAGAAATTGCATCAGCAGGGAAGGGGCTGGTGGTCTATATTAGTCAAAAGACAGTTTCACATGGTAGCTTAGCAGGCATCAAGGAATCCACAATATAAAGGAGGAAGATGGCTGGTGCCACACGGTTCAGGAGAATACAATCACGTCTGAGATATGGCATCACATCTTCCAGATAGAGAATCTGGAAGACTTTGAGGGCAAGCTGTCAGTGCCACAGGAAATGAGTGGAGTCAGAGTTTGAGACATACAATGAAACATGTGAATCTTCAGACACATCTTCACTGAGACCAGAGAGTTGATATGAAACCTAACTGAGGAAACAAAGTTATTGGCTAAAGAACCCCTTTTATTTAGCAAATCTGCACTTTCAGGAGAAATAACAAATGAATTAAGTGTGAGTCCAGGATATAGTGAAACATTAAGATGACATGGAATACATGACCCTTGAAATGAGGGGTCATGTGTGTGCTAGCAAAGTGATATGACAAGTGAGTCCAGAAAAAGAAAATTTTGGAGAGAGACCACAGAGCAAAAAGAAGCATAGGTTTTAGTATGAATGCTTTGGATTTCAAGTGGCAAAAACAATCAAGAACAATTTGTTAGCTTTGTCACTGGGAAGTTAAGGGATACAGATGGCTTCGGACTGGAATTAAAAGCTCAAAGAAACCTCAAGACATTTTCTGTCTCCATCTCTTGGCTCTGCTTTCCAGTGTCTTGGCTTCATTCTCAGGCAGGATTTTCCCACACAGTGGCAAAACTGGTCAAACGCAGTGTCAAGCTTACTTCCCAGCAGAGTGGCAAACTCAGAGAAAAAAGTAAGCACCTCTTTCCCAACAATGTAAGCCAAAGACTCAAGACTGACTCTTAATTGGTCTGGCTCGGCATATAAACCCACCCCTGAACCAAACAATGCAACAAGGGAATGGAATGTCCTGATTGTTCCAGCATAGATCACATGCTTACCCCTGCAGGTGAGAAATAAGGCTAACTGTGCCTTAACAGAATGGGTGAAACATGGTCTCTGTGTGGTTTCTTACCAGGAAACTTATGTACTGTTACCACTAAAGGAGGAGGGGATGCTTGACAGGGATGAACAATAAATACTCATCACATGCACATGTTCGAATCTTCTGGCTCATGTGGATAATACCCTGGAAGGAATTATCACTAAAAGTTATTGCTAACTATAATAATTAACTATAAAAGGAAACTACATAATCTTAGAATTATGGTAGTGGAAAGTGTGCATGTACTTGTAAGTATGTTGTCTAATAAGTACATTGTGGATTTAGTATACCCTATTTGTCTTGAAGTGTCCATGATAAATGTTGAGTTTGGTTTTTGTCTGTACTTGCCTTTGATAATTTTGGTCTGGATTATTCTTCCAAATTCTGTAGTTTGTCAATGCTAAAGAAATATACGTGCATGTCTTTTGCCATATGGCTTTGCAATTCTTCCTATTAAAGTATACAGAGTATATCTGCTTACTCAAATGGCATTACTTCTTACTCAAAGCCACTAATAGAGCTCTTAGGCTTGTCCATGTGTCTTGCTTTAATCAATGGAATACTTTCACACTGAGGCAAAGGCTTTAAATGTTCTTTCATGACAAGACTTGGTCCCTGTATTTCTGTTTGCATCATGAAAAGAACATACCTTGAGCGGCCACTGACTGAAGAAAATGGATCAGACATGACTTTAACTCACAGCCTGAAGTCAAGCCCAGGTAAACGACATCATGAAGCTGAGCTGTCTCAAACAACCTGCAGACCTCGGAGCAGGAAAATTCAGCATTTGTTGTTTTAAGCTCCCAAGATTTTGAGTTTCTTGATTATGTAGCATTATTGCAGCTAAAAACTATTCAGCTTTTCACACTCCCTGTGAGTTACATTCCACTTGTTTTCAACATAATATATTGTATAAAAATGCTGCTGTTAAAAATAGTAAGAACATTTTGACATATTACAGGTTATTTCATAATATTCTTTCGAACACTGTAACTTTTAAAGGTCTCAAAAACATTTTCCACAGAAGGTATTGAATTTAAAAATCAAAAATATAGTATTTACAAAATTTCTTCCTGTACTTAAGTTTAAAAGCAACATATCATGCCCCTATAGATGCTTTCAAGTGTTCCTGGACAAGGAGGGAGGAGGTGAGGGCGGGCAATCCAGCTCCCAAATATCCCACCACAATTCCAAAGAGAGGAGCCTCGTTATTAGAGTTTTATACATTGATTTTCCACAGGAGGTTTTGATTTTAAAAGGGGCAGGGGGAGGGGGTTGTCCTGATAAGTTAAAAAACACATTTGTAACCTATGTGACTACACAGTCATCCTACCTAGAAAATTACAAATTTTCTCCTTACTCCTAAAAGTAATTTGTTTCTGTATACCCAAATGACATCCACATATAAATAGCTAAAAAATAATCAATAATTATGCTAAATGATGCATCATAGAGGAAATATCCCTTTCCTCCACAACCTAAATAATCACATTATAAAAAGTAAGTGTTCTTCTTATCACTCCTTTAGCCATGCCTTTACCAGAATATGTCCCATGTTAAACGTCGCCAATTGAAAAGATCTTAGCTCCTTGTTAAGTGTACCTTTGAGAGAGAAAATGAAACATTCTCTCATTTGCACTCATGAGTACATCTGTGGAATATGTATGTTACTGCTAAATAGAAAACAAACATACTTCCACGCAGCTTTTCAGCTGACGTGTAAGTAGATTATGGCAGATTCTGACACTCGGAGCATTCTTTACCCTCTAGTGGGAAGTGACGTGGTAGTCAGTGACTGACATTTGGCAGTTGGAAGACTGCTCAGAGTCTACCTACATATCCTCCCTGTTAGATATTCCTACCACTGCAGTCACACCTCTGAGTTAAGACATTATCTCCAGGAGATTTTTAAAAATAATCATTAAAATTTAATTCAGTTAATATAAACTATCAATATATTAAGCCATTAACACCTACTAAGATTTTGAGGCAGTAAGAAGGGATAAATTTTATTTTCTTTGAGGACTCATTTCCTCTTTCTTTTGATAGCTTACTAAGAAGGTTGACTCCACAGGTCTGAGTGAGCTCAATGGAAGAACAGGGAATACCAGAGGCTGGACTCAGAAGCCATATTTTCTAACAAAGCCACTTATTGGCTGCTCCCTCCCATATTTATATTGCATTGGGGAAGTGGGGGTCTCTGTCTGCTGAGCACTTTCTGTGGTCACCCAGTCCAGATGTGCCAGCCAAAGCATCACTCTTTGTGGATTAATGAAACTGTGAAGCATTCTATGTGTTGTGTTTGTAACATTCCCCAGTAAACCCTCTTTCACGTTTACTGTAATGTAGTATGTCCTTCGAGAGACAAACATGTTACTAGTTGAGATGAGTTAACAAAAAGAAAAAAAGTTTATTTATTTATTTGCAGTACGCGGGCCTTTCACTGTTGTGGTCTCTCCTGTTGCAGAGCACAGGCTCCGGACGCGCAGGCTCAGCGGCCATGGTTCACGAGCCTAGCTGCTCCGCGGCATGTGGGATCTTCCTGGACCAGGGCACGAACCCGTGTCCCCTGCCTTGGCAGGTGGACTCTCAACCACTGCGCCACCAAGAAAGCCCCCCCCCCCAAAAAAAAGTTTTAATGGAAGAACTTGTGAGAGTAAAATTGTAAAATTGTGGGATGCTATTCTTGTGAGTTTCCCATGACCAAATGTTGCATAAGGGTAGGAAGGCTCCAAAAGGGAGAGAAAAATCAAAGACAATCATGGGGCATGGATAGGAATTCCAGAGCAAATGAACTGTTAGAGAGAGCTCTGAATATTTATTACTGAGTCACTAGCAAGGAACAGTGAAAAGATATAGAAAGAAACTATAATTGAGGTTATTTTTTCATATTATTTTTCCTTCTTTAAAACTATTGACTTTAACACAACACACTTATTGTACTTTCAAAACGCCAAAACGTATGAAGGAGATTATTTTTCTCTATTCATCTTCTTTTTCTATTTTGAGGAATAGCTACATGTACCGAACACTCTGGCGTCTCTCTGCCACTTCACTCGCTAGAGGAAGTGGGTAAAGTCTTTTTGATGAGTTTGGAAGGAAATATTGCACATATGTAGCCCGGCTCCTTCTCTTTCTCTTGTCGGTTGATAAAGGTATTCTGCTTTTTTCTTCTAGAGAGGCTCTGCCCCATCCAGGGGAGCCCTGCTCCAGTTCAGGCTCTTGAGTGTAAACGTTGATCTAATTCTTAGGTTCACTATTAAGAATGACGCTCGTCTGCTGATAAAAACTAGTCTCTTACATTATTAGCTTTTAAATAAAGGTAACCGTTTTGATTTGTGTCTTCCTTACATTTTTGTTTGCTTTTTCAGTAAGTTTCACCCCAGGATCTGGGAAGATGGACTCTTATGTAGCGACACCTCTAAGCCTGCACACTGAAAATGTTTCCATATAGTACCTCTAAAATTAAACCTCTATAACATGAAACTGTATTTACACAAAATATTTTCTTTTACTCAGAAAAATTTCTGTGTAGATATTAGTCCTTTTTATTTTTCTTCCCTTTGTTTTTTTTTTAACAACAAAAAATAGATACCAATTTCTTCTTTAATTTGGTATCATTAAACTATAAAGCAGAAAATCCTTATACCAAATAATGCCTTTCCTTCTCAAATGAAAAAAAATTTAAGTTTATTCTCATTGGAGGAGGGTTTTGCTGGATGTAAGTCTCTATTCTAATTTTTTTTAATGTATTAATACTCATTTTGGTACAGGAAAACATTTCATAGCTAAACTTTCATCTTCTACAAAGCCAGCAATATTACTAAAACCATCCATTTCTGGCAGATTGAGGGGCTTTGTAAAATGTTATAGTATGCTTGAGGTGTCACTGGACTGACAGTTAAATCAAGGGATAGTTCTGTTATTTCCATCCTCAGTGATATAAAAATAGTAAGCAGGAAGTAGGTTGTCATTCAAAATCAGTGATTTCAACACATGACAATAGTAGCCTGGAGTGAGGATTGACAGACGTAGGTTTACACAAATCTGAAAGGATTCAAAGATTGGCAGACCTATGTGCAAGTGGACTACAAGTGTTGAATTCAGTTTCATTTAAACTACACAGCTTGGGGCTAGTAGGAGGAGTGAAGCAGACCACAAAATTAATGTAACCTAAAACTTAATAAACTAACTCTGTATTACTATCAGTTTAAGGAATGATAGTTCCTAGAATTTCCCCACGGAAACATTTAAAGGTCTTGCATAGAAAGTAATCTTCTACATAGTCAGAAATGCCATTGCTGGTATTGATATACCAAATCTATTAGGAAAGCCTTGACAGGAAATGTGTTTTTCTGATATTAGTCTCTTTCTACCTATCCAACCTATTTTCCCCTCGTATCCCATAAATCTCCCTCTCCAGCCTCACTAATCAACTAATCTATTTAGTACCACCACACAGTCTCTTTCATTCCTCTGTGCCTCTGTCACTTCCTTTCTTCTTGGAATATTCCTCCCTCTTTTCTCCTCCTTACAAATCCTCATCTATATATCAAGCCCTTCCTTTTCCACAAAGCTTTCTCAGGCATCATTTTCCTACTCCCATACTTCATTATGCACACTGTTACAATATTTTCCTCTATTTTTATTAATGTATCACATAGTTTTCTTTTGCTCTCACAACTAGACTCCTACTTAAACATGGGTTACCTGTTTCAAAGTACCTAAAAGAGTCCTATGCACTTAATAAACGTATGTTGGATTGATTGATATGTGCTTTCATTGTAAGCTACAGAATTTACTTAATCTTTACTTGCGGCCCTAGAGCACATGGAAGATAATATACAAAGCTAGGCTGACATTTCTGATAGAGGCATTCCTACAGATCCTATGACCTAGAACTGAATTAGAAGTACTAAACTCAAGACAGAGAGGTTTTCTGTCAACTGACTTTTACAGGTAAGCACACACAGACTGACCCTGGCAAGAGTTCAAGTTAGAGTTGAATGTTACTTTCTGCTCCAGTTCCAATGTTCTGTGATTTTCTTTCTTCCTTGAGTTAGATTTTAGGAGAGTATTAGGCTGACAGACCTCAGCACTAAGAATAAGAAACAGGGCTTCCCTGGTGGTGCAGTGGTTGAGAATCTGCCTGCCAATGCAGGGGACACAGGTTCGAGCCCTGGTCTGGGAAGATCCCACATGCCGCAGAGCAACTGAGCCCGTGAGCCACAATTACTGAGCCTGCGCGTCTGGAGCCTGTGCTCCGCAGAGAACAAGAGAGGCAGCGATAGTGAGAGGCCCGCGCACCACGATGAAGAGGGGCCCCCGCTTGCCACAACTAGAGAAAGCCCTCGCACAGAAACGAAGACCCAACACAGCCATAAATAACTAAATTTAAAAATAAATTTAATAAATAAATAAAGTTTAAAAAAAAGAATAAGAAACACATCTTTATTGAGGACATGAAGAAATATGCGTTTAGGCAGAAATAATGATTAGTATATTATATACAATTTCTCATTTGATACATCAGACTAAAACAATAGATATTCCTTTCATTTTACAGGTGAGGGAACTGAGCTTCAAAGAAGTGTTTCCAAAATGTCCGTTCATTGAATTGATGCACATATAATCATTTTATAACAAATAAGACCTTGAAAAGTATCCCAAAGTATCAGTTGTATTTTGCAGATTTGCTATTATAGGGAAATAATACATATTTTACCTTTTATTCTAGTGTAAATCGTGCTCTTTGTACCTAAACCCTTTCAAGACACCCATTTCTACCTAAAAACAAATTATGTGAGTGGCTCTTACCCACACTTTTTTTCCCCCAGAGTCTATGTTCCAGGACAAAAAGAGAAAACAGACTGCACATCTGCCCATCTGATCTGTTCAATTTCTTGTGAAAGACCTTTAAAGGTCTTTTAATCTATCACTTTCCATTCTGGTTTTTTTTTTTTTTTTGAAGTATTGTTTTTATTGGAGCCCTTGAATGATTTCTTCTAAAACTTTATAATTTTCTGCAACAAATTCTAAGCTACATCTGAGGGATCTAGATGTTTTTTCCTTTATCTCTAGACTTATTATTTTTTTTTAAGAGGCTTGCAGTGGGAAACAAAAGAGAAGAAAAATTAAGTCAATTGAACTAGCCCTGAATAAAGACCCTGAAATTTTTTCATATTTTTCACACTTTCATATTGGAAGGAAGGAAACTGCTTTGATACAGCCATAAGAACAAAATGCAAATGTTCTAAAAACTTTGGTTTAAATACGTGAAGACTTTTCTATCCTTTGCAAAAACCATCTGACTTATCTCTACATACCACAGAAAAGTAATCTCTTTAGAGATTTGGTTTATTGAACATAAGTGTCTTTTTGGAAGCTTATATCACATATTGGTTCAGCATCTAGAGGCACTCTATTTGGAAGCTGAATGATAATAAAAAATGATCCTGATCATCATAATATTGAGATTACTCTGCAAAGGCATGAGCTAATGTTCCAATCATTCTGTTATCCGTCATACTATATGATGGTGTTTGTTGGCTCAGTTTTGAGTTACAGATGGAAGTCTAATCACAAATAATAATTCTTCAACACAAATAGTTACTTTCCCTTCCATGAGAAGAGAAATAACTCAGTATTCATAGGCAGAATTACTTCTGTAGATAAAATGAAACATCTAAAGGAAGAAACTGTTAACAAGTTATTACACATGAGAAAAGGATTAGAAAATACTGTGAACAAAGAAAAAACAGATTTCAAATATATTATACCCAGACCATGTGGCATCATTTTGCCTGTTTAGGAGTACTTGGTTGACATAATAAGGGTATAGCGTACCAAAGAGTTGACAGCTCTTATGGTTTGAAAATCCTAGAAACGTGATGGGGTTTTCTCAAGGTACTTGACTTCCCCATGATTTTTTTCTAGCTTTATTGAAGAATAATTGACAAATAAAACTTTATATATTTAAAATGTACAATGTGATGATTAGATATAACATTAGCACTATGAAGTAATTGCCAAGAGCAATTTAATTCACACATCCATCACCTCACATAGTTAACTCCCTTTTTTAAAAAAAATTTTTGGTAAGCACTATTAAAATCTATTCTAAACGAATTTCAAGTGTACAATCCCATATTATCAACTATAGTGACCTCACTGTACAGTAGATCCTCATTCACCTTATAACTGAAGGTTTGTACCCTGGGGACTATATCTCTCCATTTGCCGCGCCCCCCCCCCGCCCCCAGGCCCTGACAGCTACCATTTCTACTCTCTTTCTATAAGTTCAATTCTAATTTTTTTAACGCACCACACATAAGTAATACAATACAAGATTTGTCTTTCTCTGCCTGGCTTATTTCACTCAGCACAATGCCCTTCAAGTTGACAAATAACATTATCTTTATCCATTCACTGCTGATAGACATTTAGGTTGTCTCCATGTTTTGGTTATTGTGAGTAATACTGCACTGAACATGAGGGTACATATATCAATTCGAGATATTGATTTCATTTCTTTCGAATCTATATGCAGGAGTGGGATTGCTTGGTCATATGGTAGTACTGCGTTTAATTTTTTGAGGAACTTCATACTGTTTTCCATAATAGTTGTATCAATTTACATTTCTACCAACAGTATACCTGGGTTACCTTTTTCCACATCTTTGCCAACACTTGTTATCTCTTGTCTTTTTGATAATAGACATCCTAACACGTGTGAGGTGATATTTTGTGGTTTTGATTTGCTAGTTCTCTGATGATGAGTGATGTTGAGCACCTTTTCATGTACCTCTGGCCAGTTGTATGTCTTCTTTGAAAAATGTCCACTCAGTCCTTTGCCTATTTTAAAATTGGGTTATTTGGGTTTTTTGCTACTGAGTGGTAAGAGTTCCTTATCTATTTTGAATATTAACTCCTTAACAGATACACCGTGTGCAAATATTTTCTCCCATTCCATAGATTGCCTTGTTTATTTTACTGACTGTTTTCTTTGCTATGCAGACACTCTTTAGTTTGATCTTGTTCTCCTTGTTTATTTTGGGGGTTCTTTTGTCTGCGATTTTTGGTGTCATATACATGAAATCACTGCTGAGACCAATATCCTGAAGCATTTTCCGGTTCTCTTCTAGTTTTATGCTGTCAGGTTCTACATTTAATCTTTCATTTCAAATAAAATTGTTTCAGTGATGTAAGACAGGTGACCAGTTTCATTATTTTGAATGTGGATATCCAGATTTTCCAACACCATTTATTGAAGAGTCTATCTTCTCCCCATTGATGGGTATTGGCACCCCTGTCAAACATCTTTTGACCACATATGTGAGGGTTTATTTCTGGGCTCTGTTGCCTAGTTTTGGGCCAATACCATACTATTTTGATTATTGTAGTTTTGAAATTTAGTTTGAAATAAGGAAGTGTGATGCCTCCAGCTTTCTTTGTCGTTCTCAAGATGACTTTGGATATTCAAGGTCTTCGGTGATTCCATATGGGAATTTTAAGATTGAATTTTATTTCTGTGAAAAATGCTATTGGAATATTGACAGGGATTGCACTGTTGATAATAGATCACTTTGGGTGGTATGGACATTTTAACAATATTAATTCTTCCAATCCAAGAACATAGGACATCTTTCCACTGGTTTATGTCTTCTTCAATTTCTTTCCTCAATGTCTTACAGTTTTCAGCATACAGATCTTTCACTCCCTTGGTTAAATTATTCCTAAATATTTTATTATTTTTGGTGCGGTTGTAAATGGGATTGCTTTCTTACATTCTCTGATAGCTTGTTGTTATTGTATTGATTTTTTCACGTTGATCTTGTCCTCTGTAAATTTACTGAATTTTTTGGCTAATTCTAACAGATTTTTGCTGGAACCTTCAAGAGTTTCCATATATAAAATCATGTCATCTGCAAACAGAGACAAGTTTATTCTTCCTTTCTCATTTGTATGTCTTTTATGTCTTTGTCTTGCCCAATTGTTCTGGCTAGAAGTTCCCATCCTATTTTGAATAGAAATGAGGAGAGGTGAGGTTCCTGATATTAAAGGAAAAATTTTCAGCTTTTCACCTTTCAGTATGATGTTGTCCATGGGCTTGTCCTGTACGACTTTTATTATGTTCAGGTACATTCCTTCTATACTTCATTTGTTGACAGAAGAATGTTGAATTTTTTTCAAATACAGACATATCTCGTTCCTTGTTTTGTTGTGCTTTGCAGATATTGCACTTTTTACAAATTGAAGGTCTGTGGCAACCATGTACAAAGGAAGTTTAAAGCCATCATTTTCCAACAGCGTCTGCTCACTTTGTTACTTTGTCATACATTTGGCAATTCTCGCAATATTTCAAACTTTCTCATTATGATTATATTTATTACAGTGATCTGCGATCAGTGATATTAGATGCTATTACTGTAAAACTATTATGCCTCACTAAAGCCTCAGATGAGAGCCTCTTTTAGCAATAAAGTATTTTTTCAAACAGGCACGTACATTTTGAAAGATATAATGCTATTGTACACTTAACAGATTACACTATAAATATAACTTTCACATGCACTGGTGAAGCCAAAAAAATTCTGTGAATGGCTTTATTAAGATACTCACATTATTATGGTGATCTGGAACTGAACCTACGATATCTCTGAGGTATGTCTATACTTCTTCTGCTGCTATTGAGATCCCAGGACATTTATGACCTGAGAAATCAAGGTAATCAGGAACTGGTGAAATGTGGGAAGAATTAGACTGAGGATGAGGGGAATAACTCTATTCCAAGGCCTAATATTTACTAAGTTTCTACTTCTCAAAAATTGACGTTTTTCTTTTCTTCTTCTCTTTCATTATGTCACTTTATCTTACAAATAATTATTGAGTTCTTAAATAATATCTGCCAGACCCTGTCCTGCGACTGAGGATTCAATAAAGACCAAAATAGACACTGTCCTATAGATTTATGGTGAGTGGTAAGAAGGAAAGTACAGAAAGTCATGACAATAGTAGGGGAATTTGACCTAATCCTGGATAAATGACTTTATAGGAGTGGCCTTTGAACTAAGAATTGAATGATGAATAGCAGTTAATTAGGGAAAGAGGTGAGAAAAGATCCTTCCAAGAAGAAGAGGCAGAATTTCCCAGAGTTGAACTTGAGGAGATAAAAGGAGCTCAGTGAATCTGAGTAACTAAAAGATTAGTATGGCTATAGGAAAAAAAAAAAAAAAAAAGTTGAAGAGGAGAGTTTGGGAGATGAGTCTTCAGATGCAGAAAACTCTAATAGCCCTGCTAAGAATTTTGGCCTTTTATTCTAAGGTAAGTGGTAATCCATTGACAGGGTTTGGGAAAGGTGGTGGTGCTGGTGGTGGTTTTCTGATTTGAGAAGACCATTCTGGATGCACAGTAGACAATGGAATGATTAGAGGAAGGGCTAAGGTAGATGCTGATGCTGAAGCGAGCCCCTCCATAGTCAACAGAACGTGAAGTTCTATCAGTTTGATATGCTAATAGTAACAATTTCAATAGATGTCCTTGATGTTCTATTCTCCTGGACAAGCTCTTTAACCTCTATACACATATGCTCCCTGTACAAATACTGCTATCCCATCATAGAATCCCTTTCAAATATCCTTTTTGAAGTTTGCAGCCTTAAGTCCATAATGTTCATCTTCCCTTCCCGGATGTACATACCTGATTATCATGGTTATCCTACTCCCCTGCTAACAACCAGGAAATTCTTAAAAGGGTTCTCTGTGTACAATCTTACCTAAAAGAAAGCATGTAATTCTGATGTGTTACAAAACTGCTGTGAGGTGTTCCCAGGCCGTGGCTTGTGTTTGGACTCCCTGCATCCATCCTGCAATGCATTTGTTACAAACAATAAAGTCTGGTTTTAAATTGTGAGTCTGTGGTGTTTTCTTCGTAATAATGTTGGTAAAATAAGAGATTTTAGTCATTTAACAAAAGCATGGCTAGATAGTGGCAGTGGAGAGAGAAAAGAACTCAGTCGAGAAATATTTAGAAGGGAAATTAGGAATGTGATGCTGAATGCATGATGGTCTGAGTGACATATGAGAAGAGGGTTTCAACGATGAGAGCAGATTTCTTGCTTGCAGAACTGAATGACTGGTGATGCCAGTCACTGAGTTATGGGACCACTTATAAAGAACAGGAGCCAGCCATACTAAAACCTGGGTTAGGAGCATTCCAAAATAAGTGGGGGTAAACATCCCCAAAAATCTCCAAGGTGAAAAATAACATGGCCCATTCAAGTAAATGAAGAAAGGCCATCATGACTGAGGGTATGGGATTGCTAAGGGAAAGAGCAAAGCTGAGGTTCAAGGGCTAGGTTCATGCCAGATAATGTGTAGTATTGTAGGTTATCATGAGGAGTTGAGATTTTAGTCTAAATGCAATAAAAATGTAATAGTGTAAGGCATGTGAGTTTGTAATTTGACTTAAATACTATGAATATTATTTTGTGGTTTGTAGTAAAATCAATTGAGGAAGTAAAACAGTACAAACAGGAGAAAAGTTGTTTTGGAACACAGGCAAGACATAATGATGACCTGGATGAAGAGGTGGAAGAGGATACAAGAAAAAAAGTGCAAGGAATTAAGAGATAGTTTGAAGATAAAAATTCATAGATCATGCTAAGGTTTATATGAAGAAGTAGGGCAAGTTGTTAAGAGAAGGGGGAAAAAAATCAAGGAAATACCTCAGGTATCTTAGTAAGTGGTGAAACAGAGCAGTGGGGAATACCAAAAGGCTTCTTGAAGAAACAAATTGAAGGTCACAGTTTGGATATGTTAAGTAGGAGATGTCTGTGAAACAGTGAAGTAGAGATGTGAAGCATCTCTTGTAAATGTGAGGCTGAAGTCCAAGATCAGATCTGCTTTCAAGATGCAGGCCTCCATGCCAAAGTATGTGTTTTAAATCCGTGGAAATGATGGCAAACACTTTAAAGAGAGGATTGAAAAGAAAGAGAATTAGATCCAAATGAGTTCTTAGGTCAAAGACAATAAAAAAAATCTGAAAAAGAGCAATTAGTGAGAGAGAAGGAAAACAAGGAGAGAGTACAATCACAGAGGCCAAAGGAAGAGAGGAGGTGAGAGTGTCTTTCCATATTGAATCCTATCGTGAAGTACAGCAAGATGAGGATAAAAAAGGTACATTGTATGAGTAACAAATATTTTATGTTGACAAGAACAGATTAAATAAAGTGATGATGGAAACTGAACAGTAAGGAGAGGAAAAATGACTAGTGTTGAGGATGTTGAGACTATGTGATGAAAACTCAGCAGTTTGACTAAGTAGGGAAAAACTGAGGGTCACGGATATTTTAGTTGAAAGATTCTAATGTGATATATGTAATCTGAGGGGACTAATCTGTCAGAAAAAGAAAGACTGTTAAATCTGAAGAGAAAGGATAATTTAAGAAATAAAGTCCTCACAAAGGTAAAAATGGAGGGAATGGACTTTGGTAAAATGAAGTGCACTTTGTTCATCATAACAGGAGGATAGAAGAAAATGACAGGGGCAAGTATAGATAGATTTGTGGGTGAAAAGAAGAGAGAGCTTCCAAGTTATGGATTCTATTTTCTTATTCAATCATTAAAATAAAACAACTGAAATTTATAAGAAGACCTAGATGAAAGCGTTAATAAATTCCACATTTACAGTCAAGGTGAAGGAGAATAGCTAGAGGATCAGGAAGAAAACTCGGAGTAAATGGTGTCATGAGAGCCCTACATAAACATCCATTTGTATTAGAGGTTAAGAGAGGAAACCAAAGACATACAACATCATCATGTGAAAGCCATTGGAAAGAGAATGAAAAAAAGAATATAGAGAATGTAGGAGAAGATTCCTGTGAGCTCCAGATAATTAATTATTATAGACTGCATAATTTGTGTCTTTTAGTTTTTAACTTATTAAACATAAAAGGGCCTTTATATTGTAAAAAGCACCCAAGTGTTATGACTTTGTATGGGAATAATCATTAAATCAGCTACCCCTAACTAATTGTTAGAAACACCATATGTAAGAAATACAGACATATATTAGAGATGCATAGCTGGGCAAATGGTGTTAATGGCAACAAACATGTTTTTCAACATGCTTTTCTGAGTTCTTAGAAATGCCTTCGACAAAAAGGTTAATGAGAATCTTCTAAAACATAAAAAAATGTTGATTGTAATGATATTATAATTATTTAAGTATACATGTTTTTTTATGCCTTTCTGAGTTTTTCAAGTTGGTTACTTATTAGAGCTGATCTAAATGACATGTTATAACAATGTTTTCCTTATTGAGGGAATATTAACCTTTTTAAACATCTTGCATTTTATATATATATACACACATCTATATATATACATATAAAAAGTCTGTAAGCAATTATTATTTAACAGGATTAGATCTTATTTCTAAAGTCCTACACTAATAGAAGGAAAATAATAATTAGAGCCAACTGAATTCACAGTCAAAATATTGCCTTAACTACCTACTGCAAACATCTGCAATGTTTCAATTTCAAAAAGAAACAGAATATTCAATTCAGTTCTGGTATCACAACCAATATTTTTAGTTACTGAAGTTTCTACATTAAGATTTAAGAAACTATTTGGAAGATGAACGATCATGAATTGAGGAAACAGACCTTTCCCCCTGCCCCCTCTATCAAATCCTTTGCTTAATTCATTGGCTATAGCAATAGAGTGTGGCTTTTTTTCCCCTCTTATCTCTTATAACCAAATATCTCTTATACCTGATAAAACACTAGATTAATACATTCACATCCATTTTCCTTCTTAATACATGAAATCCTACTAGAGAGAATATAGTACATGTGGGGAAAAAGATCCATTCACTCAACAAGCATTAACTGAGTGTCTGCCTTTTGCTAAAGCACAAGGATGATATTCAGGATACAATGATGAACAAGACAGACAAGATTTTGTTCTCGAGCAGCTTACATTTTAATGGAAAGGAAAGAAAATACATGAGTAAATAATGATAATAATAAAACAATTTAAGATGGCAGTAAGAACTAGTATGAAATAACAGTGTAATAAAATAGAAAATGACTTCACCATCAGGGTATTTTAGCTTGAATAGTCAGGGAAGGTATCCCGGAGAAAGTGATTTTTAGGTAGAATTTGAAGGATTAGAAGGAGCCCGTTATTTGAAGATAGAAGATAGAGCAACCTAGATAGAAGAAAGTGCAATAGTAAAAGCCCAGGTAGAAAAAAGCTTAGAATACTCAGTGACACTAAAATAAAATAAAGGCAGTGCATCTAAATAATGTGTGATCAAGGGGAGAGTAAAACGAGATTAGGTCAGAGAGGTAGGCCAGATCATGTAGCACCCTTTGGAACATAATGAAAGAGAAAGCCATTGGGGCTCAAAGAAGGGTAGCTAAGAGATTTTGATTTACTTAAAAAAAATCATTCTTCCTCTTCTGTGAAGAAACTGGATTACAGGAAGACAACAGTGGAGGCAAGGAGATCAGTTAGGCTTTTTCAGTGGTCTAGGAAAGTAGTAAGTGGCTTGGAGTGCTGCACTGACAGAATACATCTCAGAGGTAGAAAGGCAATAGGTTTATACATAGATTCAAGCTGAAGAATGAGGGAAAGAGAAATATTAAAGAAATAGATATTTGGTGATACCATTTATTAAGATGATGAAAAATGAGGTAGTACTAGCTTTTTGGAGGGGGTACCAAGAGCACTCTATGAATCCTAATGCTCTCCTTTGGTCCTTTCTAGGACCCAAAGTGGGTCCATATTCACCCACTTTATGAATAGACTCTGTGTCCTACTTTATGAATATATTCTGTGTCCTATTTTCTTATTCAGTTCAAGCTGCTATAACAAGAATACCATAGGCTGGATGGCTTATAATTAAATATTTATTTCTCACATTTCTGGAGTCTGGGAAACCCAAGACCAAAATATCAGAAGATCCAATGTCTGGTGAGAACCCCCTTCCACGTTCACAGATGGCCACCTTCTTCTTGCATCCTCACATGGTGTAGAGTAAAGAAAATCTCAGTCTCTTTCCCTTCTTACAAGGACATTAATCCTATCAGGGGGGCTTCACTCTCATGACTTCACCTTAACGTATTTACTTCTCAAAGGCCCCATAGACTAATACCATTCCATTGGGAGTTGGGGTATCAACATTTGAATTTTTGGGGGGGTGGAACACAAACATGAAGTCCCTAACACCTATCCATTGCAAAACTAAAATTTATTCATATTTTACAAGGAATTTTATTCCTCCATGACGTTCATGCACTTTATTTAACTTTCTATGGTTCCCTTCCATCACCCATGAATATCTGGTAACTTTTCTTCCTTTCAGATGCAGTTGAAAAAGCGTCTGATGAAGCTTACCTTGATATTCCCAGGAATAGTTAATGACTCCTCTGTAAGACAGCTTTTTAACTTATATGGTATTATTAAGTGATATTTGATTTATATTGTAAAAAATAAGTATTTATATGGCCATCATTCTGGGACCAATCTTCTTAAAGGTAGACTTCATATTTAATATTCCTTGCAAAACAAATAGCATAATGGCTTATGTGATCAATAAATGGTTACAATATACAGACTCTAACATCCAGGTATTTTGCAAGACATTGGTGTAGGTTGGGTCATGTCCACATTGGTTTTTTTTAAGTAAATGAACACCATGTCAGAAACTGTGTAATACAGTCAACTCTAATCCTTGCAAAAACTTTGTATACATAAAGGAACTAAGGCTAAGAGAGACTGAATAAATTGTTCAGGCTCATATAATAAGTAACAAGGCCAAAATCTGATAATCATCCTACCACGAGTCAACATTCTCTGTACTATACCAATGTTTCTCATAGAATTCTCAGGTTGTAATGTCCAATATGGTAGCCAAAAGCAACACTTTGCTATTGAACCCTTGAAATATGATTTATCTGGACAGAAATATGATATGTATGTAAAATACACTCCAGATTTTGAAGTTAGCATGAAAAACAATGTAAAAAATTAATTAGTATGTTGTTTATATGTTGAGATAATATTTTGTGATACATTAGGCTAGATAAAGTTTATTATTAACATTAAATTTCCTAGTTTCTTTTTACCTCTTTTAATATGGCTACTAAATTTTTTAAAATTACATATGTGGTTTTCATTATATTTCTATTGGACAACACTGTTGTAGCACCTTTCTCATACTAAGTCTGAGAAAGGACATGTCCATGCACAAATACAAATAACAATAATAAAATGAAGGATATGATCACTATCTTAAGAGAGAGATGAGTAAAGTGCTTTAGGATTTCACTAATAGGAAAATCCTTTGTAACTGATGGGAATACGGGAAGGTAAAATTGACTTGAAGAATAGATTTGATTTTAATGAAAAGAGATAAGGTGAAATGGCTTTTAAGCAAGAAAAAAATATAGCAATTGTAGGAATTAGGCAAGGACAATAGCAAGAAGTTAATATAGTTTTGTAGAACATTGAGTTAGAAGTAGGGGAGCCATAGGACTTAGGAAAGTTATATTGGGGGCCTCTCAAAGTCAGGGAGAAGAAAGCAGACTTTCTTCTGATAGCTATGAGAAGTTATAGAAGGTTTTTATTCATTTGTTTATTTTTAAAAAGGAAAGTAACATGACTGGAGCTTTTGTAGTATAGCAGATGGATTGGCAGGCAAAGAGAACTGAGATAGAAACAATCGAAAACTTGTGCAGTAGTAAAACAGAGTAGTGATGAAAATCTGAACTATGATTTCAGCAGTAAAAATGAAAATTAGGAGACTGTGGTAAATTGTAACAATAAGTGCCACCCAATGAATGACATTTGACAGTATCCATATTTTTGTGGAATCTCTTCCTAAATAGATTATGGAATTGGTTTATAATTTGTTTTGTCCAGAGGGATGTCAGCAAACAAGCCACAAACACAAACAGAAGTTTGATTAGCATCTGCACATCTCTTGAAAATCTGAGACCACTGTGTTGTGATGATAACTGGGAAGGCCACATGGAGAGATCTAATTGGCCCTAGCCATTCTAACCATGTGAGTTGACCTACCAGCTAACTGTTAGTTGAATGATTGTTCCAGAGCTAAATCAGCAGAAGAACTACTTAGTGAACCATAGACATATGAGACATAATAAATTACTGTTATTCAGCAATAATGAATTGATATAGAGAGGAGAGATGCAATAGATTTGGTGGAGATAATTCTACAGAAATGGTAGCTAATCAGATGTAGGGGAATAGAGAAAAGGAAGAATCAAAGAGGACTCTATGATTTAAAGTTTAGTGAGTGGAACAATGACAATGGCATTATCATGCATAGTGTAACCTAGAGGCAGATTGATTTAGGGAAACTGAAGAGTTAATATGGAATATACTGAGTTCGGGCTATAAAAAAATTAGATATGAAGAAAGAAGAAGAGAGACTTGGAAGCTTTCAACAAAGAAATGATAGCTTCAGAAATGGCACACAAAAGATTTAACAACTAATTTAGCACAGACACCAAGCAGTCGGAACAGATACCATTCATAAGCAACTAGTATGTGTAGGCCATTTCACTCTGGTGGGATTATCAGGCCTAGAGAGCTGGACCCTTAAAAGTTGACAAGGTACCAATAGACATGTTGAATCCAATGTTATAACTCTGCAGTCTATATGATAGGGCAGGTAGTAGGGAACATATAAAGAGTTACCTTCAACATAGGGAGAGGAGTTTAATTACCAAAGAAAGGTATTCAAAAACAAATAGGAAGGAAAATTTGCAAGGAGGACAAGAGACTAACTGAATGTACATGAATATTAGAAACAGAATAGGAGAGAAGACTGACTAAATAGTGGATGACATACGGCTGATGGTGATAAAGAGTTGAGAGTTAGAGAAGAGAACATTTGAACTTCATACTTGACCCAAGGTTCCAAATGTTAAAATGTAATGGTTAAGACTACGACCTTAGGAGTTAGACTAAGCATTGTTTAAATCCTGACCTTACCATTTATCTGGTGTGTGATCCTGGAAAGTAACCTCTCTAAATTTATCTGTAAACTAGAAAAAGTAGTATGTACCTCATAGAGTTGTTATGATGATTAAATGGATTAACACATATAAAGCTGTTATCCCAGTGCATGGATACAGTAAAAGCTCAATGTATTTGGTTGCTGTAATATTGTTATTATTTTATTGCTATTTTTACTTCTGGTACTATTCAAACTGCTAGAAACTCATGTTCTCTTCCCACTTTCACTTATCATTACTTGGACATTCTGTCTTTCCATTCCACTATTCCCAAATTCTAATAATACTTTCTACATCTCAGATATATTTTTATCCCCCAGAGGAACAGATGGTGATAAGAAAGGACAAGCAATGTTTTCTACCTGCAATTTTTTCCCCATTCTCTTCTCTTTTTTTAAAACTCTTTAGAGCTTCTGGCAGTCTACATGTTAGTTTTGAAACAACTTTTCCTCATTGCCTCATCAGTTATCTCTGAACTGTTCTTTAAGTAACAAATAAGTGTTTTTCACAAAGCATTTAAAAATATTATTAAAATAAAGGACAACTTGCAAACACAATTTGGGGGTCTTTATTAGCATCCTAGCATAGGTGGAGATATGCAAACATATAATAAGCTTCTACCAAGGATCAGCCATTGTCATATGTTTTCTCACTTAATCTTAATTTTCATCTCAGTCAATCTAAAGAGTTATAAACTTCACAGCAGAGGAATTAAAACAACTAAAGTATATTTATATCATGGGAAGTAAACAATGCAAACAAATTCTTGACATCTTTGGCATCAAAACAAAACAAAAAAATAAGAACTTGAAATAGTTGTTGTCTACTTCCCATTATAGTTTTCCTAAAATGGTTCTCCTCAGAGAAGCTATTCATAATTAGTGATACTAATATCAATGCTCTGTTGCCCACACCTCATTTTTTCTGGATTGCTCTAAATAGAGGAAATTTCTTTTTATTTTAAAGCTCTTATGGTTACTATAATGTGCTAAATAAGATGTCTTGGGAATTCCTAAATAATATTAAATAGGATGTTTGGTAATAGCTTAACAACAAAGCAGTGCTTCTTAGGGAGTATTTATATTTGAAAATTTATATTTGAAGTTTCAATAAAACATATCCAATGTTAAGAAGAAAAAAATTGTTAGCTCAGACTTACCCATAAGGTTTATTCTCAGGATAATAAGTCACATGTGAAGGTTAGAGAAATGAAGGCAAACATAATGAAGTTTGCATACCACATTTCTGAAATGAGAGAAACATTTTGAACCAAGCCTCAGACGCATTTCAAACAAAACAGTATACGCTGCTGGAAACTGAAACTTGAGTTGTCAACAAACCTAAAACAGATTGTGAGACTCTGAACTATATCAAAGCATATGACAGAAACCACCTATTTCAAGAAAAAAGTGAGGGGGGAACTATATGATACACAAAAACCATTAAAATAACTTACCACATCGACTTCCCTAAAGTCAGCAGTCTCTCAAATCCACAGTTCAGTCATTTCAATTATAAAACAACAAAGTCACACAATTCTGGTTTTGCTTTCTCTTCAGTTAGGAAAAAAATGCTGAATTTAGGACTTTATAGATTTCCTATAATACTCTTCCTTTCAGTAGGTGGTCTTACAATCCTGCTCTAATTCTCCAAATCCAATTTGCACAAAAAATCTAATCTGAGCTCCACAACAGCACCAGATTGGCCACTATCACTCCTGTTTCCTGAGCAAACCACTGACTTCCCTCCGCCAGCTCAGTTGGCTGCCCTGCCACCTACTCTAATTACACTGTACCTTTTCAGTTGCTTGCTTTCTCTTTGTCTTCCTTTCTTATTCTCAATATCCTCTCCCAATCTCAGCCAGTCTTTTTTTCCTGAACCATTTATATCAATCCATAGGAAAAAAACAAACAACCTTTTGCTAAAATAACCTTAAAGACACAGATTAGAATATGATTGTGTCAAATTAAATAAGTGTGACTAGAATGTAAACAAAATCTCTAAACCAAAAATCTAATTTTGAATCCAAGCTTTGCCATCTACTATGTGAACCTTAGAGAAACATTAAAGTCTATAGATTGCATTTAGGTTTTCATTTAAAAAATGGGAATCATAGTACTGTTGATAAATGATAAAAATACAAAAAATAATTAACAACTAGCAATATGCATTGAGTATTACTATGTGCCATTTCCATGTGTTATCACTTTGACTCCTCACAGATATATAAATTCAGGATAGAATTACGATTATATTCAGTCCTAAAAGAAGGAAACTGAGGCACTGAGAAATTAAGCAATGCAATTTGTCCATGAACATATTTTAGTAAATGTTGAGACTGAAATTCAAAACCAAACAATCTAACTCTGTAGTGAGACTTTAGCCACAATTCAGTCTTTTTAATCTCCCTCACTGGGTTGTTCTAAAAAATCAAAAAAAAAATAATTGTATGTGAAGATATTCTGATATCTGGAAATTTCTGTTTAGCTAATATTAATATGCTCAGAAGATTGGAGAAGTAGTAAGAGTTATTCTCAAATTTCCTGTTTTTCTAATTTTCATTTTAAATAAATTCATTTTTCTGTTAGTTTTTATTCCTAATATCATACTCACCCACAGAATATATTGTTGTTTATAAATATTCAGTGCTCCTCCCTGCAGGTGAAATATATATCCCTGTCCTATTGAATTCAGGAGTGCTCATGTGATTTGCTTTGGCAATGAGATGCAAACAGAAGTAATGTTTTACTTTGGGGCTTCTATATGGTAAAAAATGTGTCAATATCTTTCTGTGACAGAATGTAAAGTGACTGATACGAATAATCCCTTGTTGACCTGAGATGAACAAGAGAAATAAACTTTGCTATTGTAAGGCACTGAGAATTTTTAGTTCTTTGTTACTGCAGCATAACTTATTCTATCCTGATTGATACAACCATTAAGTTCCCTTAAGATATTTGATTCATAAAACATTCTTATATGACATTTTCTTTCTCTTGGGATGTAGGAAGTCAAGGGAAGAATAAACCGTAAGATCAGAGAATGTTAACCTTGAGAGAGACTATTGGAATAAACTAGTCCAGTGGTTTCCAGATTTTAAATAATAACTAAAATTTCAAAACATTGTATAAAAACATATTTTAATATATAGTCATGAAATTGTAGCTTTATAAAAAATCTGCGATTAATTGTAATGTCCCTTTTTTTGGTAATTTGAAAACACGTATCTAAATATAATCATCTTGTTTTATTGATATAGAAAATAAGACCAAAGAACAAGACAATTAGCATTTACATTAGAGAAATAACCACTCTAAAAAGTAACAAAACTAACATGACATCAGCATCATGGTGGTATGCATTGTTCCTTTTTTCTCTCCCCTTTGATTTACAACTACTTGGACACCCATAACCAAACAAAAGTCCTCTGCATTTTATACCAGGATACCTAGGAGATTTCTACCCACCTGTGCATTCAAAGTAGGTAGATAGGACCTCAGATGGGGCTGCAGATCCAAGGGAGTGGATGAGTCTGCTTTACTCTCACTTGCTCCAATTGGGAGAAAGGGAACCTGGAGAACACACAATTGGGTGGACCCTCACAGGAGACAGAGAATTTGTGGAGGTCCAGCCAGCCTGATGGGGGAACCCAGCATGCCACTAGAGCAGGACTGAGACAAGTTTGGAGACAGAGGAGAGGCAGGAACCTGCTAAGGCAGCCCCCCTCTCCAAGGTGACCCTAAACAACACTGGACTTTTAGCAGTGGAAGTAGCTACCTCTGTGTTAGAGGAGGAGGAAGGCAAAAGTGGTGAGTGACAAACTGCCCAGATGCAGGTGGGTTGCAGCTGGAGGGTTCCAATTCTCTCCAGCAGACCTGGAGTTATGAGGAGGGAACCTCCATGACTGGGGGGTTGGGGAGGAAGAGGAAAGGAAAGGGGGCAGATAAGACTATCAAAGGGCATTGAAGGAACATGTTTCCTGCTATCTGCTTCAGGACTCTGGGAGACCCCACTCTAGGATCCCCCTACCAGGCCATGGCACCCCCAAAGTTTCAGTTCCTAAGCCCAAGCCTCCTCCCATTCTGATGCCAGCTCTTTTTAAAACTCCCAAGCACAGCCCCAAGAGCCAGCTTCTATAGGAGAAACCTAAAACTTGAGCTACAGTGCCACCTTTTGGAAAACAAAAGAAAGTTTTCTAATTGCCAGCCTGATGAGCTGTAACAGCCAAAGCAAACAAATCCTTAACTAAGAAAAGTGCTTGCTACTTCAACTGCGAAAGTAGAGGCACACGTATCATCAAACACTGTGAAAAATCAAGGGATATGGTATCACAAAAAGAAAATGATAATTCCCCAGGAACTCAAAGGCACAGTATACTGAGATCTGATAAAGAATTCAAAATAGATGTTATGAAGAAATTCAATAAACTATAAGAAAACTCAGAAAGGCGAGTCAATGAACTCAGGAACAAAATTAATGACCATAAAGGATTCTTTACAAAAGAAACTGAATTTTTTAGGAACCAAACAGAAATTCTGAAGCTGAATAAATCAATGAATGAAATAAAGAACTCATCAGAGAGCAAAGGTAACAGAACAGATCAGATGGAAGAAAGAATAAGTGACTGGGAGGATAAGAATTTAGAAATGATTCAGTTAGGAGAAGAGAACTAAGATTTTTTAAAAATGAAGAAGCCCTGTGAACCCTAAGGACTTGATCAGAAAAGCAAATATAAGAATAACTGGTGTACCAGATGGAGAAAAGAGGGAAAAGGGGAGTTTATTTAAAAAATTATAGCTGAGAACTTTCCAAACCTGGGGAAGGAATTAGACATAAAAGTCCATGAAGCTAATAGAACACCATGTTATCTCAATACAAAAAGTCTGTTTACAAGACACATTATAATGGAACTGTCAAAAAAATCAATGACAAAGAAAGAATCCAAAAGGCAGCCAGGGAAAAAAATGAAAGTAATCTACAAAGGAATCCCCATTAGGCTATCAGGGGATTTCTCAGAAGAAACTCTACAGGGCAGGAGAGAGTGACATGACATATTCAAAGTGTTGAAAGATTGAAAATTACCAGCCAAGAATACTTTACCTGGTGAAGTTATCCTTCAGACATAAAGGAGATACAAACAAAAGGTGAAGGAGTTCACCACCACTAGACCTGACTTATAAGAAATGTTAAAAAAAACTCTTCAAGCTGACATGGAAGGATGCTAATTAGTGACACAAAAACGTATGAAAATACACAACAGTTTAGTAAAGGTGAAAAATAGACAATCACAATTAGAAAACTGTAACTCTATATTAGAATGGTGTGTTAGCCATTTAATTATAGTACAAATGTTAAAGGAAAGAATAATTTAAAATAACTATAACCACTACAATTTTGTAATGAATTCACAGTACAACAATAGGAAAATTTGGCATCAAAAATATAAAAGAAGTAAAAGGATGGAAAATCTATAGATGAAAAAAGAGAAGTTGTTATCAGGATAAAAGGGACTATTTTGTTCCTATGAGATGTTTTGTGTAAGCCTCATGGTAACCCAAAAGCAAAAATCTACCATAGGGACACAAAACATAAAAAGGAGGGACTGAAAAAATCACTAGGGAAAACCACCAATTTACAAAGGTAGGCAGAAACAGAAGGAAAAAGAAAAATTGAGATGAAAAACAAGCAGAAGATGAATAATAAGATGACAGTAGTTAAGTCCTTACATAACAATAATCATTGTAAATGTAAACATACTGAATTCACCAATCAAAAGGCACAGAGAGGGATGGGAAAACCAAGACCCAACTATATGTTGCCTACAGGAGACTTATTTCAGGTCAAAGTGACATACATAGGCTCAAAGGATAGAAGAAAATATTCCAAATAAGTGAAAACCAAAAGAAAGTGGGGTTAGCTATACTTATATCAGACAAAATAGACTTAAAGCCCAAAACAGTAACAAGAGACAAAGAAGGTTATTAGATAATGACAAAAGGGTCAATACTTCAAGAAGATATAACAATTGTAAATATACGTGCACCCAACATGAGAGCACTAAAATATATTAAGCAAATACTAAAAGATCTAAAGTGAGAAACAGACAACACTACAATAATAGGGGACTTCAATATGCTACTGTCAGCAATGGATAGGTCATCCAGACAGAAAACCAATAAGAAAACATTGGATTGAACCATACTTTAGAACAAATGGACCTAACAGACATTTATAAAACATTCCACCCAACAGCAGCAGAATACACATTCTTCTCAAATGTACATGGACAGTCTCCAGGATAGATCATATAATAGGACATAAAACAAATCTTAGCAAATTTAAAAACACTGAAATCATACCAACTATCTTTTTTGACCATGATGGTATGAAACTAGAAATCAACAAGAGGAAAACTGTAAAGTCTACAAATATGTGGAAACTAAACAACACATTTCTGAACAACCAGTGAGCTGAAGAAGAAATCAAAAGGGAAATAAAAAATTATCTTGAAACAAATGAAAATGAAAATACAACATATCCAAATGTATGGTATGCAGCAAAGCAGTTCTGAGAGCAAAGTTCATTGTGATAAATGCAGATATTAAGAAATTAGAAAAATCACAAATTTAAAAATCTAACTTTAATATCTCAAGGAACTAGGAAAAAAGAACAAAGTAAGTCCAAAGTTAGCATAAGGAAGGAAATAATAAGGCCAGCATTATCCTGACATCAAAGCCAGATAAGGAAACACAAAAAAGAAAACTGTAGGCCAATATCCCTGGTGAATATAGACGTAAAAATTCTCAACAAAATATTAGCAAACTGAATTCAAGAACACATTAAAATGATTATACCTCATGACCAAGTGGGATTTATCCCTGGGATGCAAGAATGGTTCAACATATACAAATCAATAAATGTAACATATCACACTAATAAAATGAAAGATAAATATCACAGTCATCTCAATAGATGCAGAAAAAGCATTTGACAAAATACAACATCCTTTCACGATAAAAATACTCTACAGATTGGGCACAGAAGGAACATACCTCAACATAATAAAGGTCATACAGAAGAAACACACAACTAACATAATCAATGGAGAAAAATTGAAAGCTTTTCCTTTAAGATCAAGAACAAGACAAAGATGTCCACTCTTATCACTCTTATTCAAATAGTAGAAGTTCTAACTAGAGCAATTAGATAAGACAAAGAAATAAAAGACATAAAATCTGAAAGGAAAAAGCGAAACTGTAGCGATTAGCAAGTGATGTGAGCTTGTATATTGAAAATCCTAGAGACTCAGACAAAAAAAAATTGGAACTAGTCAATTTCAGTAAAGTTGCAGGATACAAAATTAACATACAGAAATCAGCTGTATTTCTACACACTAATGATGAACCATCTAACAAAGAAAGAAATCTATCCCATTCAAAATAGCATGAAAAACAACAAAATATTTAGGAGTAATTTTAACCAAGAAAGTGAAAGATCTGTACAACAAAAACTATAAGAATTTGCTGAAAGAAACTGAAGAAGACACAAACAAATGGAAAATATCCTGTGTTCATGGATCAAAATAATTAATATTGTTAAAATATCCATACTACCCAAAGCCATCTATAGATTCATCACAATTCCCATCAAATATCAATGGCATTCTTCACAGAAATAGAAAAAAAAAATCCTAAAATTTGTGTGGAACCACAAAAGACCCTAAATAGCAAAAACAATACTGAGGAAATAGAACAAAGCTAGAGATATCACACGTCCTGATTTTAAACTATACTATAAAGCTATAGTAATAAAAACAGTATGGGACTGGAACAAAAACAGACACTTGGACCAATGGAACAGAATAGAAAGCCCAGAATTAAACCCCCTGAATATACAGTCAACTACTATTCCAGAGGAGAGCAAAGAACACCCATGGGGAAAGGAGAGTCTCTTCAATAACTGGTGTTGGGAAAACTGGATAAACACATTCAGAACAATAAAATTATACCCCTATGTTACACCCTGTGGGAGCTCAATAAAGATTTATTGAATTTTTAAAAAGATTACAATATGCAATATTTCTATCACATCTCAGAATCTCTTTGTAGTCAATTCATCTACCCAGACCTGGTCCCTTGGGCCTCATTCATCAGGTAGTTGTCTTATAGTTTTGTTTTTATATTACTTTATAAAAATGTAGTCACAAAGTATGTGACTTTCTGAGTCTGGCTTCTTTTATTGAACATGATACATCTGAGATAAAGCCATACTGTTCCATGTATCAGTCATCACTATTTTGTATACAGGTACTACAAAAGTTGAAGAACATTCGAGTTGTTTCCATTCTGGAGGATGATGTATAAAGCCACTGTAAATGTTTACATGCAGGTTTTTTTGTTCAAATTTTTGTACTGTTACACATACATCAAAATTTACCATCTTAATTTTCTAAGCATACAGTTCAATGGTATTAAATACAAACATAATATTGTACAACCATCACCACCATTGATCTCCATAGCTCTTTTTGTCTTGCAAAAGTGAAATTCTGTTCCAGTTAAACTCCCCATTCCTCCCTCCACTCAGCCCCTGGCAATCACTGTTCTATTTTATGTCTCTATGATTTTTATTACTACAGGTACCTCATGTAAATGGAATCATATGGCACTTGCCTTTTTGTGACTGGCTTGTTTCATTTAGCATAATGTTTACCCTGCAAGGTTTATCTCTGTTGTAGTATATCACAGAATTTCCTCCCTTTTTAAGGCTGAATAATATTCCATGTATATACCATATGATTCTTATTCATTCATCTGTCAATTGACACTTGTGTTTCTTCCACCTTTTTTTTTTTTTTTTTTTGCAGTATGCGGGCCTCTCACTGTTGTGGCCTCTCCCGTTGCAGAGCACAGGCTCTGGACATGCAGGCTCAGTGGCCATGGCTCACAGGCCCAGCCGCTCTGCGGCATGTGGGATCCTCCCGGACCGGGGCACGAACCCGTGTCCCCTGCATCGGCAGTGGACTCTCAACCACTATGCCACCAGGGAAGCCCTCTTCCACCTTTTGGCTGTTGTGAATATTGCTGCTATGAACATGGGTGTACAAATATCACTTTGAGATCCTGCTTTCAATTTTTTGGATATTCACCCAGAAATGGAATTGCTGGATGGTATGATAATTCTACTTAAAATTTTTTTTAGGAACTGCCATACTGTTTTCCACAATGGCTATACCATTTTAGATTCCCACCAGCAGAGCACAAGGTTCAATTTCTCCACATCCTTATCGACACTTGCTGTTTTCTGTTTTTTTTGATAGTAGCCGTCTTAGTGTGAGGTGGTATCTCATTCTTGTTTTGATTTGCATTTTCCTAATGATTAGTGATGTTAAGCATCATTTCACATGCATAAATTATGGGCTGTCTTCTTTGGAGAAAAGTCTATTTAATCCTTTACCCATCTTTCAATTGGGCTGCTGTTTGTTGTTTAGTTTTAGTAGTTCTCTATGTACTTTGGATATTAATCCTTTATTAGATACATGACTTGCAAATATTTTCTCCCATTATGTGGATGGATTTTTCCTCTATTGATAGTATCTTTTGATGTACAAATTTCAAACATTTTCATGAAGTCCAATTTGCCTGTTTTTTGTTACCTGTGCCTTTGGTGTCACACCTAAGAAATCATTGCTAAAAAAAAACATTGTGAAGTTTTTGTCCTATATTTTCTTCTAAGGTTTCATTGTTTTAGCTCTTAAATTTAGGTCTTTGATCCATTTTGATATAATTTTTGTATATAGTGTTAGGTAGGTGTCCAAATTCATTCTTTTATGTGTGGCTATCCAGTTTTTCCAGCACCATTTGTTAAAAAGAATATTTGCCCATTGAATGGTCTTGGCAACCTTGTCAAAAACCATTTGACCATATATGTAACACGTTCATTTCTGGGCTATTTTATTTCATTGGTTTATATGTCTGTTTGTATGACATTACCACACTGTTTTGATTACTGTAGGTTTGTAGTAGGTTTTGAAATCAGGAAGTGTGGGTACTCCAGTTTTGTTCTTCTTTCAAAAGATTGTTTTGGCTATTTGAGGTCCCTTAAGATTCCATATGAATTTTAGGATGGGTTTTTCTATTTCTCAAAAAAAGTAATTGGGATTTTGATAGGAATTGCATTGAGTCTGTAGATCACTTTCCATAGAATTTACATTTCAACACCATTAAATCTTCCAATCCATGAACATGGGATGTGTTTCAATTTATTTATGTCTTCTTTAATTTCTTTCAGCAACGTTTTGTAGTTATCATTGTACAAGTCTCTCATCTCCTTTGTTAATTCCTAAGTATTTTATTCTTTTCATGCTACGTTAAATTAAATTGTTTTCATAATTTCCTTTTCAGATTGTTCGTTATTAGTGTATAGAAATGCAACTGAGCTGGTTCACTTTGTTGTACAGCAGAAACTAACACAACATTGTAAAGCAATTATACTCCAATAAAGATGTAAAAAAAAATGCAACTGATTTTTGTATGTTGATTATTTTATCCTGCTACTTTGCTAAATTTATTACTTCTGACAGTTTTGTGTGTGTGTGTGTGTGTGTGTGTGTGTGTGTGTGAAATCTTTAGGGTTTTCTAAGTAAGATCATATCTACAACTTAATAGAAAAAAAACAGATAACCCAATTTCAAAATAGGCAAAGGACCTGAAGAGACATTTTTTCAAAGAAGACATACAAATGGGCAACAGGTACATGAAAAGGCGCTCAATATCACTAATCACCAGAAAAATGCAAATCAAAACCACAATGAGATCACCCACTTTACACCTGTTAGAATGGTTATCATTAAAAAGACAAGAGATAATAAATGCTAGCAAGAATGTGAAGAAAAGAGAAGGCTCATACACTGTAGGTAGAAATGTAAACTGGTAGTCACTATGAAGAACAGTATGAAAGTTCCTCAAAAAATTAAATACATCTACTATATGGTCTACTAATCCCACTTCTGGCTATGTATTCAAAGTAAACAAAACCATTATCTAGAAGAGGTATCTGTACTCCTATGTTCATTGCAGTAGAACCAAAATGGCCACTAAAAAATTAATGGATCAAGAAAATGTGATATATGTATATATGTGCATAAACACACACACACATACATACACATACATAATATTCCATGGTGTGTGAATGAGCTTGGGGGTATTAAAGAAACCAGACAGAAAAAGACCAAATACTGCATGGTATCACTGTATCATTTCTATAACAAAAAAAAAAAAGTTGAACTCATATGCAGAAAGTAGGAAAAGTGGTTGCAGGGGCTGGATGGAGGGGGGGAAATAGAGAAACACTGGTAAAAAAAAAGTACAGACTTTCAGTTATAAAATGAATAAGGACTGAGGACATAATGTATAACATGATGACTACAGTTGGTAACACTGTATTGTATAATTGAAATTTGCTGATAGTATGTAAATGTTCTCACCAAAACAAGATAAAACAAAAAAATGTGATATGATGGGTGTTAATTAAATCAATGTGGAAATTCCCTTCACAGTGTATACATATATCAAATCACCATGTTGTATACATTATCTTAGAATTTTGTCAATTATATCTCAATAAAGCTGGAAAAAATCATATTATCTGTGAACAGAGATACTTTTACTTCTTCCTTTTCAATTTGAATGCTTTTTATTTTTTTCTTGCCTGATTGCTCTGGTTAGAACTTCCAGCACTGTGTTGAACAGAAGTGGCAAAAGTGGACATCCTTGAGTTGTTTCTGATCTTAGAGGAAATGCTTTCAGCCTTTCAGTATGGAGTATGATGTTCACTGTGAGTTTTTCATATAAGAATATTATTATATTGAGGTAGTTTCCTTCTGTTCCCAGTTTGTTGAATGTTTTTATCATGAAAGGATGTTGAATTATGTCAAATGCTTTTCTGTGTCAATTAAGATGATTGTGTAGTCTTTGTCCTTCATTTAGATTTGATAGATTTTCATATGTTGAACCATCGTTGCATTCCAATATAGATCTCTCATGGTCGTGATGTATAATCCTTTTAATATGCTCCTGAATTTGGTTTGCTAGTGTTTTGTTGAGGAGTTTTGTATCAGTGTTGAACATAAGGGATATTGGTTTGTAGTCTTCTTTTCTTGCAGTGTCTTTGTCTGGCTTTGATATGAGGGTAATATTGGCCCCAAGGAATCAGTCAGGAAGTTTTCCTTCCTCTTCACCTTCTGTGAAAAGTTTAAGAAAAACTGGTTTTAATTCTTCCTTAAATGTTTGCTAGAAATCAATAGTGAAGCTATCGGGTTCAGGACTTGTCTATTCTGATCACTGATTCAATCTCCTTACTAGTTACAGGTCTATTCAGAATTTCTATTTCTTTGTAGTTTAGTCTTTAGTAGGCTTGTATTTCTAGGAATTTGTCCATTTTATCTCGTTATACAATTTGTTAATGGAGAACTGTTACAGTACTCTTATAATCCTTTTTATTTCTGTAGAGTCTGTAGTTTGTCCCCACCTTCATTTCTGATTTTAGTAATTTAAGTCTTTTTCTTAGTCCCTGTAGCTATAGGTTTGTCAGTTTTATTGGTCTTTCTGAGCAATCAACTTTTGATTTTACTGATTTTCTCTATTTTTTATTTTCTATTTCATTTATCTCTAATCTTTGTTATTTTCTTCCTCTGCTAGCTTTGGGTTTAGTTTGCTTTTCTTTTTTGAGTTCTTTAAAAGTTGTAAAGCTAGCTTGCTGATTTGAAATCTTTGTTAATGTTAGTGATTGTAACTATAAATTCTCCTCTTAGACCACATTTGATGCATCCCATCGTTTTGGTATGTTGTTTTTGTTTTTATTTTTTTTAAGTATTTTTTTTCTAATTTCCCATGTAACTTCTTTGACCCACCGGTTGTTCAAGCGTGTGTCATTTAATTTCAACAATAGTGTGAATTTTCCACTTTTCCTTCTGTTATTCATTTCTAACTTAATCCCATTGTGGTTGGAGAAGATACTTTGTATATCTCTTTTCACTGAAACTTAATTTGTGGCCTGACATATGGTCCATTCTGGAAAATGTTTCTCATGCACTTGAGATAAATATGTATGCCATTGTTGGCTACAGTGTTCTGTATATGTCTGTTAGACAGTTATTAAGTCCTCTATTTCCTTACTTCTGTTTGACTGAACTATCCATTATCATTATTAGGGTCCTAAAGTTTCCAACTATTATTGTAGAATTGTCTATTTTTCCCTTGAACTCTGTCAGTTTTTGCTTCATATATTTTGATGATGTGTCACTAGGTTTGTAAATGTTTATAACTTTTATAACATTTTGCTCTATTGAAACTTTCATTAATATATTTTTCTTTGTCTCTTTTAACCTTTTTTTGATTTAGTGTATTATTTTATCTGATATTAGTATAGCCACCCCTGCTCTCTTTTGGTTATTATTTGCACTGAATATCTTTTTCAACACTTTCACTTTCAATCTGTTTGGTCTTTGGATCCAAAGTGACTCTTGCAGATAGCATACAGTTGGATCAAGTGTTTTAATCCATTTTCTCAATCTTGGTGTTTGGCCTGGAGGTTTAATTCATCTATACTCAAAGTAATTACGGAAAAGGAGGGACTTACTTCTGTCATTTTGCTTGTTTTTTATATGCCTTATAGGTTTTTGTTTTTGTTTTTTTTTTGGTCCCTCATTTCCACCTTAACTGTCTTTTATGTTTAGTTGATTTTTTTGGTAAAATGTTTAAAATACTTTCTCACTTTCTTTTGTGTATATTCTGTAGCTCTTTTCCTTGTGGTTACCATGGGGTTTACATTTACCATCCTAAAGTTATAACATTCTAATTTGAGTTCATACTAGCTTAACTTCAGTAACATATAAGAAGTGCCTTTACAGTTCTGTCTCCAGCCCTTTCTCCCCCAAATTACATCTTTATACATTGTATGCCCCTAAACGTAACTATTTTTAAATGCATTTGTCCCTTAAATTATGTTGAAAACAACATGTAGAATTAGACCACAGTTATAATAACATCAATACTAGCTTATAGGCTAACAATTGTCTATTCAATGTATTAGTCTGTTAAATCATGTAGATAACAGTGTAGTAACAAACCACTGTTACAATAATATTAGCTTTTATAATTGTTCATGTATAAGATCTTTGTTAAGATCCGTATTTCTCCATATGGCTTCGAGTTATGGTCTAGTGTCCTTTCATTTGACTCTTCAAAGAGTCCCTTGAGCATTTCTCACAGGTAGGTCTAGTGGTAACAAACTCTACTGCTTTGTTTATTTAGGAATGTCAATTTCTCCCTCACTGTTGAAAAACTGTTTTGCCAGATACAGGATTCCTGGTTGAATTTTTCTTCCTTTAGCACTTTGTATATGTCAGTCCACTCCTTCTGGCCTCCAAAGATCCTAATGAAAAATCTGCTGATAATCTTATTGAGAATCCCTTGCATGTGAAAATTCACTTCTCTTTGTTTTTATAATAAGTTTTATTATGTCTTGATGTGGATCTTTGAGTCAATCTTACTTGGAATTCGTTGAACTTCTTGGATATTTATATTTACGACTTTCATCAGACATGGGAAGTTGTCAGCTATTATTTCTTCAAATATTCTGTCTCTTTCCTCCTCTCTTCTGGTACTCCCACAGCGTGCATATTGGTCTGCTTGATGGTTTCCCATAGGACTCTTATGCTATGTTCATTTTTGTTCAGTCTTTTGTCTGTTCCTCAAACTTGATAATTTCCATTGTCCTATTTTCATTGTCCTATGTCCACTGATTCCTTCTGCATACTCAAGTCTTCCTTGGAATTCCTCTAGTGTATTTCTCATTTCAGTTATTGTACTTTCCCAGCTCCAGAAATTTTTGGTTTAATTTTAGATTTCCTATCAATTGATATTTCCATTTTATTCATTAGTTGTTCTGCTTTTACTTTCTCCACATCTTCTATTAGTCCCTCGAGCATCTTTAGAACAGTTATTTTAGTCTTTGTCTAAGTATAGCTTCCATCAGGTCTTCTTCAGGGATAGTTTCTGTCCATTTAGTTATTTCTCTTTGAACCACCCATATTTTCCTGTTCCTTTGTATGTCTTGTAAGTTTTTTCGTTGAAAACTAGACTTTTTTTTTTTTTTCCAGTGTGCAGGCCTCTCACTGTTGTGGCCTCTCCCGTTGCGGAGCACAGGCTCCGGACATGCAGGCTCAGCGGCCACGGCTCATGGGCCCAGCCGCTCCGCGGCATGTGGGATCCTCTTGGACCGGGGCACGAACCCGTGTCCCCTGCATCGGCAGGCGGACTCTCAACCACTGCACCACCAGGGAAGCCCGAAAACTAGACATTTGAACTTAACATTACAGTAACTGAAATCCATATTCTCCCCCTTCCACATGGCTTGCTCTTTTTTTATTGTTTTTGGTTTTTTGATTATTGTATGGTGTATCTGTGTTAAGGACCAGCCTGAGGTGTAAAACCCAAGGTCTTCTCAGACTTTTGAGCCTTTCCCTGGGATTAGTGGACAATTTCTAATTTTCCCCATATGTGCAGCTGTTTTTGAATATCCTAGTCTTTAAGCATGTCTGGCTCCCCAAAGGGGAAAAGGAAAAATAAAGAGGGAGGGGAAAAGGGGGTGCCTGCCTTACTACTCCCCTGTAAGTCACTTCAGTGGGGCAGCAGATAGAAGGGATAGCTTACAAAAATGGGAGGAGGTACAACAACTATGGCTGCCAACCTCTTTGTACCTCTGTGATCAAAAGCAGCAATTAACAATTAGAGCATAGATTCCCCAGTATTTAGAGTTCAGGGTCCTTTTGCCTACCCTGACTCCTACCAGCTGCATGCAAGGTGTTCCAGGATACATACATGGCTGCCTGCCACATGGTTGGGGTTGGGGGATTGGTAGCTGCTACTATGGGCTGAAATTAACCTAAATTAACTACAATTTATTGTCCAAGGCTTCCCCTGGAAGTTGCAAGCTTTTAATAGACTCCAGAGTTCCAAAATAGTGACATCAGGCAGATTCTGCTGGTGTAGCTGTCTACGTGGGGAGATGGAATCCTGGTACTTCCTATTCCACCATCTTCCCAGAAACCTCTTAGGTATAGATTTTCATGTGAACATAGGTTTTTTTTTTTTTGTTGTTCTTCTTGGATAAATACTTAGAAGTGTTGTGGATACGTCACATGTAAGTGTATGTTAACTTTATTACAAACTTCCCCAAACTGTTTTGCAAAGCAGGTGTACCATTTTGTACTTCCACCAGCAATGTATGAGAGCTGTAGTTGCTCCACATTCTTGACTGCTCTTAGTACTATCAGAATTTATCTTAAGCATTTCTAATAGGTGCGTGGTCCCATCTTATTATGGTTGTATTTTGCATTTGTCTAATGGCTAATCATGTTTAGCATCATTTCATGTGCTTGCCATCTGCAAATCTTTGGTGAAGTGTCTTCAAATTTATTGTTCATTTTTCTTTTTGTTTTGTTCTTACTGAGCTTTGAAAGTTCTTTATATATTCTGGATACACTCCTTTGTCAAATATATGTTTCCCAAAGGCTTTTCCTAGTCTGGGCCTGCCTTTTCATTCTTCATAGTGTCTTCTAAACAAACAAGATTTTTATTGGACAAAATCCTATTTAGTTTTTTAATGGATCAAATTTCTGGTGTTGTATTTAAGAACTCCTTGAGTAAGCAAAGTCACACAGATGATTCTGCTAGAAGTTTTATAGTTTTACATTTTGGTCTATGATTTATTTTGAATAAATTTTTGTGTGAAAGAAATGTATTAAGGTTCATCTTTTTTCGGGGTGGGGGCACATACAGGTGTCCAATTATTCTAGCATCTTATATTTAAATGACTACCTTTCTCCACTGAACTGCCTTCTCATTTTTGTCTAAAATTAATTTACTATACATGTTGGTCTATTTCTGGACTTTTCTGTTCCAGTGATCTATGTGTCTATCCTTCTGCCAAATACTATGTTACTTATTCTAGCTTTATAATAAGTCTTAGAAGTATGTAATCTAAGTCATACAACTGTTTTTCAAAATTGTGCTGGCTATTCTAGTTGTTGGTTTTCCAAAGAAATTTGAAAGTCAGTTTAGCCATATCAACACAAATATCCTGCTAGAATTTTCAATCTGAAATGAATCTATGTATCTGAGAAGAGGTGACAAAATAATCGTGAGTCTTACGAAACATGTACACAGTGTATCTATTGAGGTCTTCTTTATTTTTTTATCAAAATTTGGTGGTCTTCAGCATACAGGTCTTGTACACATTTTGGTAGATTTATACCTAATTATTTCATTCTGAAACTATTGCAAATGGTAATTGTAGAAAAAAATTTCAATGTCTAACTGCTCATTGCTAGTGTACAGAAGTATAACTGATTTCTACATATTTACTTTTAATCTTACAATCTTATTTAACTTGACTATAGGAGCTTTTTGATTCTTTGGGATTTTCTACATAAACAATCATATCATCTCTGTATAGGAATAATTTAATTTCCAATCTGCATAGCTCTTCTCTTTCTCATTTTAAGCACTGGCTGTCAGTGAGATTTTGAATAGGAGTAGTGAGGGTGCCCTTCCTTGCCTTGCTTCCCCTTTCCTTAGGGAAAAAACATTTAGCCTTTAACCATGGAGTATCAGGATAGCTGGAGGCTGTGCAAACACTTTTCAGCTTAAGGAAGCTCTTTTCCTAGTTTACTGAGTTTTTATTAAGAATGGATATTTAATTTTGTCAAATGCTTTTCTTTCACTTATTAAGATGATCATATGCTTTTTCTTCTTTAGTCTATTGATAGGATAAATTACATTTACTGATTTCCAAAGGTTCAATAGCCTGCATTTTCTAAGATAAACTTCTCTTGGTCATGATTTAAATCCTTTTAATGTATATCTTGATTCAACTTGCTCATATTTTGTTGAGGACTTGTGCATCTATATGAGAAATAGGAATATGTAGTTTTCCTGTAACTTTTTTTACCACCAGGATAATGCAGGCCTCTTAATATGAATTTGGAAGTGTTCTGTTGTATAGTATTGTTGGCTTTTTCATTTAATGTTTGGCAGAATTCACCAGTAAAGCTATTCAGCCCTCCAGGGAAATTTTTAACTACAAAGTCAATTTATTAGATATAGAATTGTTCAGGTTACCTACTTAAAAAAGGTTTGGTAGTTTAACACTTTCATTGGCCCATTTCATCAAAGTTGTCAAATTTATGGAAATAAATTTGCTAAAAATATTCCAATATCATCTTCTTACAATTTGAGGGGGAGGAGGGGTTGTTTTCCTTGGCAGTAAGGCTAGAACTTTTTCCACTTTATTCATCTTCTCAGGAACTAGTTCTGTTTCCAATGATATTTTCAACTGTTTTCTGTCTATAAGTTCATTGATTTATGATTATTTTTATTATTTCCTTGTTCTGCATGCTATGTGCTTACTTTTTTCTAGTTCCTTAAGGTAGAAGGTTAAACCTATTACTTTTCTTCTTTTCTAATATATCTAATATAGGCAAATTCTCTTTAAACCCCCCTCTTAGCTGTATCCCCCAAATTCTGATGTTGTATTTTCATTTACATTCAAATATTTCCTAATTCCTCTTATAAAAAAGTCTGCTTTGATCCATATATAATTTAGAAATGTTATTTAATATCTAGGAACTTGAACATTTTTTCAGATATTTCTTTTACCAATATCTGGTTTTACTCAACTAAAATCAAGAGAATGTACATTGTATGATTTAAAGTTCTGAACTTATTAATGTTTTGTTATACTGAATCATTTGTCTTCTAAAGTATTCACTGTTGGTTAGTTCTTGGGGTTGGGTAGGAAGAAAAATCTTACTCTTTTTAAACAAAAGGATGGATACACACAGCTCAAAAAGAGACATAACATCATATTGTGGTATTACAATTTCATAAATGATGATTAGGAAAAAAAAAAGTCTAAAAATCCTCCTGGATGGGGGGAGGGCAAAAAATGGCTAAGAAACACTAGATTAGAGGTGTTTGACTATTTTATTTTTCATTTAAGATGTGATATATTTGTCATACAGAAAAGTGTAAAAAAATATAACAGACCCCATATCCCAAGCCCCAGATTTAACAGATGTTAACATAAAGACAAAATAGTCTTCAGATATCTTTTTTAAAGAAAAATCCAATATATACAGAACTACCCAAACTTCAATCTCTTTCCCTTCCACCTTTTTCTTCCATAGCAAGATAGTCTTCATAAATAATATATAATATTTTGTGTATCTTATTAAGCTCTGAAAAGGTTTAAACAATAAAGAAATTAATCAGTTGCTCAGATTTTCTTCTGGAATTCTTAGATTTTCAAAGATCCTGGTATATAAGTAGTATAGAAGTGGTATATTGATACTATACCATAACTTAAAAAAATAAAATTTCCTGTGTAGTCAAATACCTTTTACTCATTTCTGATATGTATAAATATACACATATATTTTTAAAAGAATATAATCCCTTTAAATCTTTGTGTATTAAATCATATATACCTCATTTGATCTCCCAGTTTTTCCCCATGGCATTAAAGCTTATGCTTAGTATGTAAAGGATCTCTCTTTCCTGGTACTTTTTCCGTATTCGGTGAGTCTTTGTTGTTTATTTTAGATTCCCTATACTGGCCTTTGTGTGACTGCTGTATCTCTACTACAGTTTGCTTTCAGGAAATGCCAGAGTAGAATATATAGTAGTTTAAGTTCTTGGGGTGGGAATTCTATTTCTGAGAATCATCAGTTCTATCTTTTATGTGCCTAACACATGTAGTTAGCTCTCATCTACTGAACAGTCCTACTGAAGTCTCTATTTTTCATTTTACATGCATTAGTAAAGGAAATTAAATGTAACAAAGTATCTTACTAATTTTATTAAACTTCTCCATTACTCACAAAGGCAAGTGTTCTCTTCTTATAGGGTGGTAAAGATCAAATTACTATACCTAAGCACTCAGTACTATGCTTTTTGAATTTTGGATACTTAATAGGTATTGATTCCTTTCCCTTACTTCCTTTCAAAGACTTAATCTCTCGACATTGATTTTTGAAGGAGTCTCATTTGAACAGCAAATACCTTCCAAATCATCTAAAACAGCAACTTGTATGCTACTACTTTTTATTTGGTGATTTACCTAATCAGGATTATGCTGATTCTGTTCATGACTAGGGTGAAGTTACTCTGAGAGCATATGCCTCCTTAAATTTTACACCCTAGGAGCCTCCCTCCCTATACACTAGTCCCTGCCCTTGTAAAAGGCATAAATGGAAAACAACCACATGGCAATAAGAGTTTTATATACTGTATATTGTAGTAAAACATTTGCTTTTGCCTGCCTAATACCTAAGTTTCTCTTTTGATTTCACAGTGCTTTGCTTTTCCTTTAGAGAACAAGTCCATTCCCAACTCTCCTTTCATGTGGTTTATATGAAACTTCACTTCTCACCTCAGAGGTGACATATTTGACCCACACTTGGCCAGTGTGCCAAATCCCTCCAGCAAAAAGAAAAAGGTACTTACTGTTTAAAGTAACTGAAAAATTCAATGACAGACTAGCTATTAGGGCTTTTGCTGTGGGATCAAATTATAAGTAATTCTCCATTTCCATGATGACTTTTTAAAAAACTCATGGGTTGGGGGCAGTTTCTGTACAAGTCCTAGAAATCTTTCTAATTTTACTTACTTGAGGCACATGCTCAGTTTATGAAGTAGTCATGGGGTTGGAATGTGTGTTATCCATAAAAAGGTTAATTCCTAGACACCAAAGATCCTAAACTTATCAAAATAGTCTCATGCTCCCTAAGTGTGGCAAGGAAGAATCTGGGCATCTCAGTGATAATCATGGTGGAAAGATGACTAAAGTTTTATCTAAGACCTCGGAATTTTTACATCACCTTCAGGACCAGGTGAGTTGAGAACCACCACAACCACCACCATGACAGTTAATGTTTATTGAAAACTTGATTATATATATATAAAATATAAATACCAGATTTTATATATATATATGAAATATAAATGCCAGATTATATATATTATATAATACCTATATGTATATAAATTATATATATAATACATATATATATAAATATATATATATATATATATATATATATATACACCAGGTTTAAGTATTTTATATTCATCTGATCATCTTTACAACAACCCTGAGGTAGGTATTTTTACTATCCCCATGGAAACTGAAAAAAAGGTACAGAACTTGCCCAACGCCATAAAGCAATTAAGCTATACACATAAGATTTGAATTTAGAACCTATACCTGTAAAACCACTTTAATACACTATTTCTCAGTAAACTAGTTAGGCTGAAATTCCTGTCACTGTGAAAGGATAGGGACTCCAGAGTTGTATTTAGGTTGATTTTAAAAAATATTTTTTGGCATACCTGACAGATCTAAATGTTCTAAGGAAAAATTTTTTTAGCTTTTGATTCACTACTCCTGTCGTAATTTTTGATAATTTCAAAATCCACTTAGGTGACCCTTTCAATACCTGAGTTTCTCAATTTCTTCAATTCATCTCTTTCCATGACCCCACTTGCATTCAACTACCATGTTCACGTTCTAGAATGTGAACTTAGTCACTAATTACTGTACTCTAATACTGTCAATTTCAGTCCCTTTCTCTTATTTCAAACTCCCAAATTTCCTACCTCTAGAAATTAACTACAACACATCCTCAACCACACTGCAATCTCAATGGATCATACCATTTCTCCACTGTGCCTCAAACTACTTCCTTTTATTAATTTGCTCATTACCAGATTACTTTCCATGTCCCTCCTTCATCATCATTCTCTTGATTATAGCAACACCCTTCCCTTTCTCCCTTTTTGTTGTATTCACCTGGGAAAATTCCAACTTTAATCATTTGACTCTGTGTCTACTCAATGATAGGACCAAGGCTAAACTTAACTGGAGAAAAACACAAAACCATGTTGACTGATCTCACTTAAATTAATAACCATGGACTTCAAGTATGCATTTTAAGTAACATCTAGCAATTCTTCTTCTTCTAACAGTCTATTTATTCTCTCACTTTCCTAAACATCTATTTTACATCTTCTTTTCTTTCCTCAATCCATTTTTCCCCAACACTTCTTCCCTCTACTTCATGACCTTGCTTCCTATTTCACTGACAAAATGTAACAAAACTTTTATATGCTCCCACTATATGTACTAAACTGCAAATACCTAGACATATATAATCTGTCCTTCCTTCTACTACTATTAATGAGCTGTTTACACACCCATCTTTAAAACTAACCCTTCTATTTGTACACCATATCTATGGCTCCAGCAATATTCCTTTCCTTCTTCCATCATGTTCTCTACTAGCTTAGTCCTATTAACACATAAACCTGCTATATCTTCAATCTTCATAAAATAAAAACAAAAACCTTGATACCATACCCCCCTATATTAACAGTCCCTTTCTCTACTTCCCTAGAGAGCAAGACTTAATAGAGTTGTCTTCAGAACTCATCTTTCTTGCATCATTAACAGACCTGACATGTTTAATCATTCCTTCCTAGTTGAGATTTTTTCTTCATTTGGCTCTACCTATTCCTAGTCATTCTTCTTTGATGTTTTCTTACCACTTGACATCTAAATATTAATATGTTCCAGGGTTCACATTCTCATTCTTCTAATTCCTATCTTTAAGTTTCTCATTTGCCTTATTTCACAAAGCTATGAGTAAAAGGGAAGAAGCTATGATTCACAACATCATTCCAACAAAGACGTGACTCTAAGATAAAACTGTTATTACATACTCACAGGAGAGTATCAATCAGAGAAAATTAAATAAAACATATCAAAGTTTCATACTTAACAGAGAGTTGAAATTAACTTCACTAAGGGAACAGAATAATTTTATATGAGAAACATTTACACCACTGAGTGACATTCTGATAGATTGGAGGACACAAAACTGGAAGCCTAAGGGCAAGGATACAAATTCCCTAAACTGAAAAATCCCCCACTACTAAAAAAACACAAAAAAACAAAATCGACAACAAAAAAAAATCATCAAAACTCACAGCCAATCAAAACCACTCCTAGAATAATTACAAGAAATAAGATTACTATAAAAAAATGTTAAGTGCATCAGTATCCAGGTAAGAATGAAAATGGGCAATATTTGTAATCATAAAAGAAAATTTATATTTAATATAAAGCCACTTAATAAAAATTTATGTAATTATCAAATTATACTTTCTTTGATGTATAAAACATAAAGAAAAATTAAGATCATTATTTTATTGGAAAGAAAATAATTTATTATATATGAGGAAGATGATTAAAATACATGTGATATATCTCTAATAAACTGATTTAAACGCATATAGTTTTAATTTTTAAATACACTTTAAAAGCTGTTACGCACAGTTCCATAGTCCAGGTGGTCAATTTCGTCTCCACAAAGTTGGAAAGCACTTGAGAGATATGAAAAATTCAAATGGAACCTAAAATACCATAGAAATTCATTAAAAGTAATCATGATTATAAAACAGTTTAGTTTTATAATAACTAAAAGCTAAAACATTTATATTTAGAAAATTAGTGAATCATGTCAGTACAAAATTTTAATTGTCTAAATAAACAGCTTACACAGAAACTGATTTATAACATTAAAAAATAAAACATTTTAACTGTGCCAGTAGAAAAAAGTGACAGCAATTTTAGTATCTCTAACTTTTTGTACTCAGAATGACAATGATTAACAGAATTTTTCACTGGTTTCATAGTACTATTTATAGCAGGATTTGCAAGAAAGAAATGTAAAGGCTCCAGTGCTTTATTTTCCTACTTATAAAAGTTTAGATGGTTAGGTTGGTATCTCGGATCCACCTTGCCATTTTAATCTAACAAGTAGAATCCAAACTGGTCAGTCCTTAGAACTACTAAGGGACCTTTTTAAATTAGATTCTTGGTCCCAATTCCAGAGATTCTGATTTATTAGCTCTAGGGCAGAGTCCAGGAATCTTTATGTGTAAAAATCCTTCCTCAATAGTTCTCAACCTTGGTTGCACATTAGAACCAATACTTTGGGAAATCTGAAAATCCTAATATGTATGCTGCAATCCAGACCATTGAATCAAAACTCTGGGGGAGAAACCCAGGCATCTGTATATTTTTTAGTTTATTATTATAGTTTTCTTTAGTCAGTATTTTTTTAAAAAGTTCCACAAGTCATTCCAGTATGCAGCCAAAACTGAGAACCACTGTTCGGGTGGTTCTGGTTATCAACTAGTCTGGAAACCACTGCTCTTACATACCTACCAGAATTTTTCTTTCCACTTATTGAGCTACCCTGAGTCAACATTATGTATTCTCCTCTCTGTTACTCTTTTCTTATTCCTTTTGTTTTACTTTGCTTAGAAAAATAAAGAGGAAAAAAGATACTTCTACTTGCTATCTCGATAATAAAACCTCAGATGTAAGGTCTGCTACTCTTATTTGGAATTTACATTGAAATCCAGTTATGTAAATTTTTAACAAATGTACTTTTTAATAGGAAAAAAAAACCCAATCAAATTTTACAACACATTATATATACAGAACACCTAAACCAGATACATCATGAAAAAGAAAACATATATGTTACTGAATTAGGTTTAGAAAATACAAAATAGAAGAAACAAGAATGAAATTTGTGTTAAAGCAAATGCATACACTGTCCAAGTAAAAAGCTGACCTGATTCACTAACTTTCCCTGGAAAAACTACATAACCTAAAGGACAGCACAGAAAATTAAGCAACAAATCTAAAAACCACATAAAAGATTTGTTCAATCAACACAGGTAATTTTTAAAATACTTCATTTCAATACATTGTAAAAAAATTACTGCTTAAACTGGATCAATGGGTTGGGGAGAGACAAAACACTTGCAGGAAAATCAAAAAAACACTGCCCCAAAAAGGATACGACAAGAAAGGATACACTTTGTATGACAGTATTACAGCAGTATTTACGCAGGAATGCTTCTAAAGAAGAACAGCAGAATGCAATTTAATTTTTTTCTTATTTTTCATGTTAGATTTACAAATAAAATGATTTTTTTAAACATACACTGAAAATGGTTTATTTTTATCTGTTCTTCTAAGGTATTTGTAAGACTTCTGGCTATACTAGTATAGACACTTTACAACAAAATTCAAATATTCAAGGTGCCTCCCAAAAGGAATAAACATTAGGCAAAATTTTCTTTATATAATTTTTTCAGCTTAACCATCAGTAATTCTGGCTCACTTACTTCATGTTCTTCCAGTATACTAAGGCAGAAAGATTTAAAATAATAAAAAACAAAAGGAATATATTCCTACTCATCTTTCTTAAATCAATGTAATATAAAATGCTTAATTCTACCATTTTTAATCATTAAATTACTTAAGTATGAATTAAAATTACTTATTTGAAAGATGAAATACTTCATTCCAAAAAAATATGTACATATTTCTGTGAGGTGTACAATTAGTAATTAGCAATGCAAATTGTCAGGTCCCACCAAGGGTAACCAACTTGTCCTGGTGTGGCAGACACTTTCCCAGTGTTAGCATTAAAAAGTCCAGTATCCTGGAAAACCCCTTACTCACAGGAAAACTAGGGATGATTGACTACCTAAGGCCCAACCCCCTTGCAGACCGACTGAATCAGAAACTCTGGGTGGGGGTGAGGGGAAACCCAGTAATCTGTGTTTTATCAGGCCCTCTAGGTGATTATAATACATGTTAAAATTTAAGAACTACTGCTTTACTTTATGAAGAAAAAGTAAATAAAGACTAATATACAATGCCCTTATGAAATTCATTCCCCAAATTTAATTTTTACATACAAATAAGTTTTATTCCATAGTTTTAATTGTGAAGTTTAATGGAAATTAACTGCACAGACAGAAAGAATCAGAGGGAGGATCCTTTAAAAACGTTAGAAGGTACACGAATTACTATTCTCTCAGGCTTTTATCCTTCCTTAATTTTAATCTCAAGAAAGTCTTGTCCTTTTATTACGTTATCTCCACACTTACCTTTACTAATCTTTAACACTTTCTTTTTCCTTCTTTAGAATCTTGTTTTGGTCTAGCAGATCGAGCAAACTGCTAATATTTAAAAATTAAGGTTTTGTTCACAAACATGAAAGTAATCTTTTCTAAAGAATTGTCAAGAACTTCCTAATGTAGGGTAGGAGTACAGTTTTTAATTTATCTCTATATTTGTCTTCCTACTCAGTCATTCATCAAATATTTGTTGACTGCCTCCTAGCTGTCCATGATCTGGGGAAGAAGTAAAAAAATTATCTTTTCTTTTAGTCATTTTTTACACCTAGACCTTTGCTCCTTCATTTATCCCACTGATTTCTAGTTTGAAACTGCATTAACTACTGAAAGCAGGATGGTAAGTCAATGATATAATTTGTTATTAAAATTCTCAAACATAAATATGAATTATAATACAATAAAATATAAGATAATAAAACTACAATGAGTCATATCTTTAACGATTCCAAATGTACTTCTGGATACCATAGTATCTTAGGCTTAGCATGAGTATGTATATTTTAAGCTGTATTAAGTAAAATGTTTAGACTTGGCTGGATTTTAATAACCTCATGATGCTTATTTTCCAATAAAAAGTTAAATAACATTGTCATTTGACTCAACTAAGTATATTTATAACTGAGTATTCTCAAGCTAGAATGCCAGCTGTTGAGATGAAGGATAATATAAAAATTGGTTTCAATTATACCCTTACTCCTAAAAACTACTGATCCATAAGTCTTGGAACAGACAGATTTGAAGGATACAACCACCATAGGTTTTCCAAAAAGAATGTATCCATTAGCTTCCTTTAATGCTTTTGCTGCTGCTTTTTCATTTGGAAGTCCAATGAAAGCTTGTCCTTTCATGCGACCTTCTTTCATCAAGCGTATATCAAACCTAGAAGTCACAGAAGAAAAAACGGTTTTGACTCAAAGAATTGTCAAAGAATTCTGATGAAGTCAATGGGAATGTGTTGAACAATTTAAAAATTTGCTATTTCAGAATAAAAATGACTATACTATCTGATTAGCACATTACTCAGGCTTTCTAAAATTATATCTTATATTCTGTTCTAAAATTGAGTCTGTAAGTAGGTAATACTTACAGAATTATTTTGATGATGTGCTTATCTTTTTTTAGCTGTTATAAATATATGTGATTTAAAAATCATATTACTAGCAACTATAAAAGCAAAGTTTTTCTTTCATATCTCTATTTTTAAACAGTTTTATTCAGCCAATTTAATGCTACTGATATTTACTCAAGTAAAAAAAACAACTATACGACCAAGAATAAAAGGGCTGACAGGAACTATGGAAAAGTAACCCAGAATTTCAGAGTAGGAAGGGACTTCACTGATCGTGTAGTCAAAACCCACCATTTAACAGATGATGTGTAGAGACGGAGTGACTTCTTCAAGGTCACACCGATCGCTAAAGTTAAAGCCAAAAACACAAACCAGAATTTGTATTCCAAGTGTAGTCTTCTATTCTCCTACTGTATTCATTTTTCAACATTTTGGGGGAGGAAACTATACTCAAACTACTTAAAATAACAGACTAACTTATAACTAAAGTACTGCCTACCATTTAGTCTATGAGACTAGCAAAAGCATATAAAGAATGTTTAAAGTATCGAAAAATGCAGGTAAATTCTTTTTTAACAAATTCACATGACTAGTCCAACAGGAGACAATTATTAATTTATCATTTTGATGTGTACAGCTTTCTCAATATAGAATTTTCTTTTCCCTTCAAATTCTAATGGCAGGCAATACTGGAAATAGAGAGTATATACATGATATATATATATATATGTGTGCACGTATATATATATACAGACACGATACATATACTTATATATATCTATGTGACACATACATATATTTATATATATATACACACACACATTATTTTTAAAATTTTTCCCCTTACAATCATGATTCAAAGGCGGCAACAAGAAAAAGGGCCAGTATTTTGCATGGCCAGCAACATAAACTTTTGGTATCCTGATAAGATTTATCTGTCACTAATGAATATAATATGGACATGGTTTTTAAGACATGGTGCTCACTGTGCATGCCTATATAAAAAGGTACATAGCCCAGATAAGACTTTAAAAGTATTAGTTTCGGGCTTCCCTGGTGGCGCAGTGGTTGGGAGTCCGCCTGCTGATGCAGGGGACACGGGTTCGTGCCCCGGTCCGGGAGGATCCCACATGCCGCAGAGCGGCTGGGCCCGTGAGCCATGGACTCTGGGCCTGCGCGTCCGGAACCTGTGCTCCACGACGGGAGAGGCCACAGCAGTGAGAGGCTCAGTAACCGCCAAGAAAAAAAAAAAATTTAGTTTCACATGAAGATTAAAGCAAAATTAACCACAGTCATTTCTCTAATTTACCTCCATTCAAAAGTCTCTCTCCTTACCTTTTCTAATTTTCTTTACTTCTAATTTATATGGCCATGGTCTTACATACTTTAGAGTTAACCAATTATAAAATTTTAAAGAATGAAATTCTAACTCCAAACATTAGCTTTTATATCATTTATAAATCATATCCTCTCTTTTGCACTCATAAAGCTGGAAGCCTTCCCAACTGAACGAAGAGAAGTTATTGCCATGGTAAGAATCTAAAAAACTCTGCCTGACTGCTATATATTCCTGGATGAGTCATTAAAATGCTAGTTTTCAAAATGTAATCTTTGGACCAGCAGCTTAGTCATCATCCATACACATTTTAGAAACACAAATTCATGGGCCCTATCTCAACCTGGAATATCAGACTGTCTAGGGATAGATCAAGGACATGGTTTTAATAAGCTCTTACACAGGTTAAAGTTTGAGAACCACTGCTTTAGAGCTAGGGATTGAGGCCTGTTTCTATAAATAATGCTTTACTGGAACACAGCCATTAATATTCATTTATGTATTGTTTACAGCTGCTTTAATGCCACAAAGACAAAACTGAGTAGTTGCAACAGACACCATAATATTTTAGTATAAAAATATTAAATTTTACTGTCAATTTAAAAAGAAGTTTGTTGACTCTTGCTCTAGATGTCTAAAAGATAAGAGCAATTTCTTCATATAATTTTAATCTCTAAAGGGGAAATGATGTTTAAAAAAGGGCTAATTTCTAACAGATTAAAAACAAAACACAATTTGAGAATATACATGACACTTACATTATGCGTTGTGTTTCTGACGAAAAGTCAACGTATCTTCCAAAAATAAATTTAAGGTCCTAGAATTTCAACAAGGAAAAGACTAATAAGGAAAGCCAGGGGAAAAACATGTAAAATAATAAAACCAATTTATAAATTTCGACTTACCTTTTCTTGAACTTGTTTAGCTAAATTCTTTACATAAATTCTACAGTTTGGTTCACCAGGTTCATAACTTCTAAAAACTGAAAGTGTTTCCATTTCTTATATAAAAACAAAACAAGGATATAAAATTAAGACAGTTTCATCAATTTTTCAAAGAAAAAGTATAATGACATTCAAATGTATCTGTTAAGTAGACAAAATAAGCATTAAGAAAATGTTAAAACCATACAAATTAATGGCAATGTTACTAATGGGATAAAAATACCCATTAAAAATCTAAAGTGGTAATATGAAGAAAAGTTTAAAACTTTCAGGCATCTAGAATAACTAAAATTTATCCAATATTTCTGTTAAAACTCTGTAAAGCTTAACTTTAAGATGAGTTACTTTATTAAAAAAACTAAAGCAAATAAAGATGCTACCAAATATTTGTGTAATTATTTTGCTTAAAGTCAATCTCCCAAACTACCAGCACCAATATATTCAAATGTAAAAATAAAGTACTCAAATGTAATAATAAAGTATTTCAGGGAAACTGTGGCTTCTGAATTTCTATACAGCTACTCCTATTTAGTGACAATAACCATCTTTCCTGACAACTAGATGTTCTAGGCAAAAATATGTCAGTTGGAAGTCTGTTTCCATTATGGGAAAAATTATAATGTGTTACATGTCAATCTAAAACCCCTAAATATTTTCCTAAAATATACTAAAACAAGAAAACTCCATTAAGAAGTAAAAAACTATCACATTAGGATATAAAATTCATAAACACAGGCTTTTAATCACCAAATAGTTAAAACTATTTTTTTTTTGACAAATAATTGCTCTGCATACATCTCAGATACAGTACTGTGTTGGTCTATCAACTGTATCCAGAATACAGAATTCCAGACTGTGGGCCACACTGATTTAACATGTCATATAAGTTTCAGGAATGAAAATATTCTTACAAATAAATATAGACTGGAAACATTATACTGAGAGATACTTTTCCTCCCTGTAAAGTATGAGTATTAAAAACCAAAAGTGGTGATTAAAAACATTAACTAGAGGGTGTTCTGAAGATGGCGGAAGAGTAAGACATGGTGATCATCTTCCTCCCCACAGATACACCAGAAATACATCTACACGTGGAACAACTCCTACAGAACACCTACTGAATGCTGGCAGACCTCAGACCTCCCAAAAGGCAAGAAACTCCCCACGTACCTGGGTAGGGCAAAAGAAAAAAAGAAAAAATAGAGACAAAAGAATAGGGACGGGACCTGCACCAGTGGGAGGGAGCTGTGAAGGAGGAAAGGTTTCCACACACTAGGAAGCCCCTTCGCGGGCGGAGACTGTGGGTGGCGGACGGGAGAGGAGAGCACAGCAACAGAGGTGCGGAGGGCAAAGCGGGGAGGTTCCCGCACAGAGGATCGGTGCTGACCAGCACTCACCAGCCCGAGAGGCTTGTCTGCTCACCCGCCGGGGCGGGCGGGGCTGCGAGCTGAGGCTCGGGCTTTGGTCAGAGCACCAGGGGAGGACTGGGGTTGGCTGTGTGAACACAGCCTGAAGGAGTTAGTGCACCACGGCTAGCCGGGAGGGAGTCCGGGAAAAGGTCTGGAGCTGCCGAAGAGGCAAGAAACTTTTTCTTCCTTCTTTGTTTCCTGGTGCACGAGGAGAGGGGATTAAGAGTGCTGCTTAAAGGAACGCCACAGAGCCACGGCTAAAAGCGCGGACCCCAGAGACGGGCGGGAGACGCTAAGGCTGCTGCTGCCGCCACCAAGGGGCCTGTGTGCAAGCACAGGTCACTATCCACACCCCTCTTCCGGGGAGCCTGTGCAGCCCGCCATGGCCAGGTTCCCAGGATCCAGGGACAACTTCCCCGGAAGAACGCACAGTGGGCCTCAGGCTGGTGCAACGTCATGCCAGCCTCTGGTGCTGCAGGCTCGCCCCGCAATCCGCGCCCCTCCTTCCCCCTGGCCTGAGTGAGCCAGAGCCCCCGAATCAGCGGCTCCTTTAACCCCGTCCTGTCTGAGCGAAGAACAGACGCCCTCTGGCGACCTACATGCAGAGGCGGGGCCAAATCCAAAGCTGAGCCCCTGGGAGCTGTGAGAACAAAGAAGAGAAAGGGAAATCTCTCCCAGCAGCCTCAGAAGCAGTGGATTAAAGCTCCACAATCAACTTGATGTACCCTGCATCTGTGGGATACATGAATAGACAGCGAATCATCCCAAATTGAGGAGGTGGACTTTGAGATTTATGATTTTTTCCCCTTTTCTTTTTGTGAGTGTGTATCTGTATGCTTCTGTGTGAGATTTTTTCTGTATAGCTTTGCTTCCACCATTTGTCCTAGGGTTCTATCCATCCGTTGTTTTCCTTTTAAATTCTTTTTCTTAATAATGAATTTTAATAACTTTATTTTAGTTTACTTTATCCTCTTTCTTTCCCTTCCTCCCTCCCTCCCTCCCTTCCTTCCTTCCGACAACGAATCATCCCAAATTGAGGAGGTGGACTTTAAGAGCAAGATTTATGATTCTTTCCTTTTCCTCTTTTTGTGAGTGTGTATGTGTATGCTTCTGTGTGAGATTTTGTCTGTATAGCTTTGCTTCCACCATTTGTCCTAAGGTTCTAGCCGTCCATTTTTTCTTAATAATTATTTTTTACTTTAATAACTTTATATTTTACTTTATCTTTTCTTTTTTGCTTCCTTCCCTCCTTCCTTCCTTCCTCCCACTGTCCCTCCCTCCCTCCCTTTCTTTCTTTCCTTCCTTCTTTTCTTTCCTCCCTCCCTCCCTCCCTCCCTCTCTCTCTCTCTCTCTCTTTCTTTCTTCCTACTACTACTAATTCTTTCTCTCTACTTTTTCTCCCTTTTATTCTGAGCCGTGTGGATGAAAGGCTCTTGGTGCTGCAGCCAGGAGTCAGTGCTGTGCCTCTGAGGTGGGAAAACCAACTTGAGGACACTGGTCAACAAGAGATCTCCCAGCTCCACATAATATCAAAAGGCAAAAATCTCCCAGAGATCTCCATCTCAATGCCAGCACCCAGCTTCACTCAACGACCAGCAAGCCACAGTGCTGGACAACCTATGCCAAACAACTAGCAAAACAGGAACACAACCCCACCCATTAGCAGAGAGGCTGCCTAAAATCATAATAAGTCCAAAGACACCCCAAAACACACCACCAGACATGGACCTGCCCACCAGAGACAAGATCCAGCCTCATCCACCAGAACACAGGCACTAGTCCCCTCCTCCAGGAAGCCTACACAACCCACTGAACCAACCTTAGCCACTGGGGACAGACATCAAAAACAACGGGAACTACGAACCTGCAGCCTGCAAAAAGGAGACCCCAAACACAGTAAGATAAGCAAAATGGGAAGTCAGAAGAACACACAGCAGATGAAGGAGCAAGATAAAAATGCACCAGACCTAACAAATGAAGAGACAATAGGCAGTCTACCTGAAAAAAAGAATTCAGAATAATGATAGTAAAGATGATCCAAAATCTTGGAAATAGAATAGACAAAATGCAAGAAACATTTAACAAGGACCTAGAAGAACTAAAGATGAAACAAACAATGATGAACAACACAATAAATGAAATTAAAAATACTCTAGATGGGATCAATAGCAGAATAACTGAGGCAGAAGAACGGATAAGTGACCTGGAAGATAAAATAGTGGAAATAACTACTGCAGAGCAGAAAAAAGAATGAAAAGAACTGAGGACAGTCTCAGAGACCTCTGGGACAACATTAAACGCACCAACATTCGAATTATAGGGGTTCCAGAAGAAGAAGAGAAAAAGAAAGGGACTGAGAAAATATCTGAAGAGATTATAGTTGAAAACTTCCCTAATACAGGAAAGGAAATAGTTAATCAAGTCCAGGAAGCACAGAGAGTCCCATACAGGATAAATCCAAGGAGAAATACGCCAAGACACATATTAAGCAAAGTGTCAAAAATTAAATATAAAGAAAGCATATTAAAAGCAGCAAGGGAAAAACAACAAATAACACACAAGGGAATCCCCATAAGGTTAACAGCTTATCTCTCAGCAGAAACTCTGCAAGCCAGAAGGGAGTGGCACAACATACTGAAAGTGATGAAGGAGAAAAACCTGTGACCAAGATTACTCTACCCAGCAAGGATCTCATTCAGATTTGATGGAGAAATTAAAACCTTTACAGACAAGTAAAAGCTGAGAGAGTTCAGCACCACCAAACCAGCTTTACAACAAATGCTAAAGGAACTTCTCTAGACAAGAAACACAAGAGAAGGAAAAGACCTACAATAACGAACTCAAAACAATTTAGAAAATGGGAATAGAAACAAACATATCGATAATTACCTTAAATGTAAATGGACTAAATGCTCCCACCAAAAGACACAGATTGGCTGAATGGATACAAAAACAAGACCCATATATATGCTGTCTACAAGAGACCCACTTCAGACCTAGGGACACATACAGACTGAAAGTAAGGGGATGGAAAAAGATATTCCATGCAAATGGAAACCAAAAGAAAGCTGGAGTAGCAATTCTCATACCAGAAAAAACAGACTTTAAAATAAAGATTATTAGAAGAGACAAAGAAGGACACTACATAATGATCAAGGGATCGATCCAAGAAAAAGATATAACAATTGTAAATATTTATGCACCCAACATAGGAGCGCCTCAATACATAAGGCAAATACTAACAGCCATAAAAGGGGAAATCGACAGTAACACATTCACAGTAGGGGACTTTCACCAATGGACAGATCATCCAAAATGAAAATAAATAAGGAAACAAAAGCTTTAAATGATACATTAAACAAGATGGACTTAATTGATATCTATAGGACACTCCATCCAAAAACAACAGAATACACATTTTTCTCAAGTGCTCATGGAACATTCTCCAGGATAGATCATATCTTGGGTCACAAATCAAGCCTTGGCAAATTTAAGAAAATTGAAATTGTATCAAGTATCTTTTCCGACCACAACGCCATAAGACTAGATATCAATTACAGGAAAAGATCTGTAAAAAATACAAACACATGGAGGCTAAACAATACACTACTTAATAATGAAGTGATCACTTCATTATTCCTATTATATTCATATTCATATTCATATTCTATAAAAAGTACCTAGAAACAAATGACAATGGAGACACGATGACCCAAAACCTATGAGATGCAGCAAAAGCAGTTCTAAGAGGGAAGTTTATAGCAATACAAGCCCACCTTAAGAAACAGGAAACATCTCGAATAAACAACCTAGCCTTGCACCTAAAGCAATTAGAGAAAGAAGAACAAAAAAACCCCAAAAATAGCAGAAGGAAAGAAATCATAAAAATCAAATCAGAAATAAATGAAAAAAAATGAAGGAAACAATAGCAAAGATCAATAAAACTAAAAGCTGGTTCTTTGAGAAGGTAAACAAAATAGATAAATCATTAGCCAGGCTCATCAAGAAAAAAAGGGAGAAGAGTCAAATCAATAGAATTAGAAATGAAAAAGGAGAAGTAACAACTGACACTGCAGAAATACAAAAGATCATGAGAGATTACTACAAGCAACTCCATGCCAATAAAATGGACAACCTGGAAGAAATGGACAAATTCTTAGAAATGCACAACCTGCCAAGACTGAATCAGGAAGAAATAGAAAATATGAACAGATCAATCACAAGCACTGAAATTGAAACCGTGGTTAAAAATCTTCCAACAAACAAAAGCCCACGACCAGATGGCTTCACAGGCGAATTCTATCAAACATTTAGAGAAGAGCTAACACCTATCCTTCTCAAACTCTTCCAAAATATAGCAGAGGGAGGGACACTCCCAAATTCATTCTACGAGGTCACCAACACCTTGATGTCACAAAGAAGGAAAACTACAGGCCAATATCACTGATGAACATAGATGCAAAAATCCTCAACAAAATACTAGCAAACAGAATCCAACAGCACATTAAAAGGATCATACACCATGATCAAGTGGGGTTTATTCCAGGAATGCAAGCATTCTTCAATATACGCAAATCAATGTGATAAACCATATTAACAAACTGAAGAATAAAAACCATATGATCATCTCAGTAGATGCAGAGAAAGCTTTTGACAAAATTCAACACCCATTTATGATAAAAACCCTGCAGAAAGTAGGCATAGAGGGAACTTTCCTCAACATAATAAAGGCCATATATGACAAACCCACAGCCAACATCATCCTCAATGGTGAAAAACTGAAAGCATTTCCACTAAGATCAGGAACAAGACAATGTTGCCCACTTTCACCACTCTTATTCAATATAGTTTTGGAAGTTTTAGCCACAGCAATCAGAGAAGAAAAGGAAATAAAAGGAATCCAAATCAGAAAAGAAGAAGTAAAGCTGTCACTGTTTGCAGATGACATGATACTATACATAGAGAATCCTAAAGATGCTACCAGAAAACTACTAGACCTAATCAATGAATTTGGTAAAGTTGCAGGATACAAAATTAATGCATAGAAATCTCTTGCGTTCCTATACACTAATGATGAAAAATCTGAAAGTGAAATCAAGAAAACAGTCCCATTTACCATTGCAACAAAAAGAATAAAATATCTAGGAATAAACCTACCTAAGGAGACAAAAGACCTCTATGCAGAAAATTATACAACACTGATGAAAGAAATTAAAGATGATATAAATAGATGGAGAGATATACCATGTTCTTGGATTGGAAGAATCAACATTGTGAAAATGACTCTACTACCCAAAGCAATCTACAGATTCAATGCAATCCCTATCAAACTACCACTGGCATTTTTCACAGAACTAGAACAAAAAAATTCACAATTTGTATGGAAACACAAAAGACCGCGAATAGCCAAAGGAATCTTGAGAATGAAAAACGGAGCTGGAGAAATCAGGGTCCCTGACTTCAGACTATACTACAAAGCTACAGTAATCAAGACAGTATGGTACTGGCACAAAAACAGAAAGATAGATCAATGGAACAGGATAGAAAGTCCAGAGATAAACCCATGCACATATGGTCACCTTATCTTTGATAAAGGTGGCAGGAATGTACACTGGAGAAAGGGCAGCCTCTTTAATTAGTGGTGCTGGGAAAACTGGACAGGTACATGTAAAAGTATGAGATTAGATCACTCCCTAACACCATACACAAAAATAAGCTCAAAATGGATTAAAGACCTAAATGTAAGGCCAGAAACTATCAAACTCTTAGAGGAAAACATAGGCAGAACACTCTATGACATAAATCACAGCAATATCCTTTTTGACCCACCTCCTAGGAGGAATGGAAATAAAAATAAACAAATGGGACCTAATGAAACTTCACAGCTTTTGCACAGCAAAGGAAACCATAAACAAGACCAAAAGACAACACTCAGAATGGGAGAAAATATTTGCAAATGAAGCAACTGACAAAGGATTTATTTCCAAAATTTACAAGCAGCTCATGCAGCTCAATAACAAAAAAACAAACAACCCAATGCAAAAATGGTCAGAAGACCTACATAGACATTTCTCCAAAGAAGATATACAGACTTCCATCAAACACATGAAACAATGCTCAACATCATTAATCATTAGGGAAATGCAAATCAAAACTACAATGAGATATTATCTCACACCAGTCAGAATGGCCATCATCAAAAAATCTAGAAACAATAAATGCTGGAGAGGGTGTGGAGAAAAGGGAACACTCCTGCACTGCTGGTGGGAATGTGAATTGGTACAGCCACTATGGAGAACAATATGGAGGTTCCTTAAAAAACTACAAATAGAATTACCATATGACCCAGCAATCCCACTACTGGGTACATTCCCTGAGAAAACCATAATTCAAAAAAAGTCATGTACCAAAATGTTCATTGCAGCTCTATTTACAATAGCCAGGAGATGGAAACAACCTAAGTGCCCATCATCGGATGAATGGATAAAGAAGATGTGGCACATATATACAATGGAATATTACTCAGCCATAAAAAGAAATGAAATTGAGCTATTTGTAATGAGGTGGATAGACCCAGAGTCTGTCATACAGAGTGAAGTAAGTCAGAAAGAGAAAGACAAATACCGTATGCTAACACATATATATGGAATTTAATTAAAAAAAAATGTCATGAAGAACCTAGGGTAAAACAGGAATAAAGACACAGACCTACTGGAGAATGGACTTGAGGATACGGGGAGGGAGAAGGGTGAGCTGTGACAAAGCGAGAGAGAGGCATGGACATATATACACTACCAAACGTAAGGTAGATAGCTAGTGGGAAGCAGCCGCATAGCACAGTGATATCAGCTTGGTGCTTTGTGACCGTCTGGAGGGGTGGGATAGGGAAGGTGTGAGGGAGGAATATGCAAGAGGGGAGAGATATGGGAACATATGTATATGTATAACTGATTCACTTTGTTATAAAGCAGAAACTAACACACATTGTAAAACAATTATACCCCAATAAAGATGTTAAAAAAAATAAAAAATACATGTATAGACAAAAAAACAAACAAACAAAAAAAATCATTAACTGGAGAGATGTTTTGAAGCATGTGCTTTGAATAAAGTAAACAACATGAAGAGATTTGTTTTGCTTCTGAAGGGCCAAATAAATGTAAAATGGAATAAATGCTCGTTTATTTCATGAAAATTACCTTCTCTAGAAATTCTGCCCTTTTCCAACTCCCTTCTAGAAATGCATTCTGATGGCATTTCATCAGAGTCTTCTTTAATCTCCTCTGCGATGCTCAAATTTGGTTTTGGGAAGATTTTTCCAAATCCTATATTGGATGCATCAACTTCAGAAGCAGGTAAGTCTAAGAGTTAACATTGACATCAGCCATTAAAAATCCCTCCCTTCAAAACAGTTTTTCTTTTCCATTTTTAATTTTTAAGATATATTCTAGCACTAAAACTCTTTGGTGTTTTTCTCAATACTCTGAAACAAGGATAAGCAAACTTTTTCTATAAAGGTTCAAACAGTAAATACTTTAGGCTTTGCAGGCCGTATCGTTTCTATCATGACTACTCAACTCTGCCACTAGAACATGAAAATCATAAAAGAAGACACTTCCATTTGAGGGTACTAAAAAAACATCCATTATACTTCCCACCAAAAAAAAAAAAAAAGAGCCAATCCTAATCAAAGTCAGGAAAAAGAAGTATTTGCATACCTAATTATTCAATTAGGAAAATTAAAAACCATCATAAATTTTAAATTTACAACATAGCAACATAATGGATTGCATTCAGAAAACATGAATCTTAGCTTCAGCAAAAATTAAACTGACTTGGGGGAGAGGGTTGGGAAGGACAGGATTAAACATTCAGTAGAAAAAATCTAGTTATACTACCTAAAAAAACAAACAAAACCCTAAAAAAGCTGTGAAAATGATGCAAATAACATTCCATATTTAGGATTATAAAAGTCTCCTCATAACATAGGAAAGCCATCGTACCAACAGACCTCCTGTGGCCTGAAGGCATTAGTAAGAAAAAAAACTTCTAAAACTGTTTTTACTGTTAATTCAGCATTACTCTACATTGATGCAGAGTGGGACAATTGTCCCCCCCTCACAAAGGTCTAAGTCCTTGAGTAAATTAAACTTAAAAAAATAAAAATTTGTGTCAAGGGGTGACTAGTCATGAGATAAGAAAGAAAACCTTACAAAAATACAAATATAAATACTGAAACAAACAAAAAAGGAGCTATCTGAAAAGGCAATGCATTCTCACTAACCATCAGACAGGAATTAAAACCAGTTACAGTTTATCATTCAGTACATTTGCAATACTTACTAGAACTCTATCCTATATTCACACAAGTGCTCAAAGATATATGTACAAGAATGTATATTCCAGAATTTGCTGTAATAATAAAGAAAACGGAAACAACCTCAACTTCTATCAATAGAGTATAATTAAATAAAGATTGTTATAACTATACTATGGAGTGCTATGCAGCCATAAAAAAGTAACCCATGATGGCTACTTAAAAAAAGAAGTAAGGGAAAATAAAATGTTTATACACAAATATAGGATAAGATCTGGAAGGACTATTTTCATACCGAATTATTAACAATGGTTATCTCTAAGTATTGGTATAGGGAACAGTGGGGTTTGAGGTGTTAACTTTTTAAAACTTTATATGCTCCTGTTTTGATTATATTTTCTATAAGCTGGTATTATTTCTGAAATTTAAAAATTAAAGAACAAGGAAATGCCACTGTAGTATAACATCAAATTAATGTTTAAAATAAGCAGAAAAAAATCTGTAATTTCAATACATTATCTTCAAACTTAACAAATAGTATCTTGTAAACAATCTTCCATGTCTTTTGGATTAAAAAAATAAATTTTACATGAAATCTACAACTCAAAAAACAATCACACTGCTTGTTTTCCTAACCAATAATACAACTGTACTAATAAAACCAGAGCATCACATATAACAAGCAATGAAAAAACAGATCAATACAAGAAACTCTTTTATCACATTTTTAGTGTAAACATCAGCAAAAATGAGACTAAACCTCACCCTAGAGTTCATTACTAGCAAAAGGTAACTGTGACAATCTTACCACTAAGCTCCAATTTTAGTTATATAAAAAAGTTTAAAATGGATAGTATTCTAAGACACTAACAAAGACCTAACTGCATATTTTAAATATATTCACAAATACTAAAAAAACAGAAACATATAAAATTTAATTCTAATACAAAAAAAACTGAGAAGAATTTTTACATAGCATGTTAAAGAACTAGAATACACTTACCACAATTTTGTTCTTCACAATTTTGTTCTTTCTCTAAATCTTTCTTAAATGCAGCTGACATGTCGGTAGATATATGGAATTCAATTTTTTTATTACCTACAGGTTGTGGTTGGTCAAATACATCCGAAGGTAACAACACTGGATGTAAACTGCTGTTTACAAACAATCACAGCATTACTTTGTAATTGCAAATAAAATTTTGAGTAAAACATTTCATATTTACTTTAAAATTCAAAAGCTAACACTGATAAAACACACTATAGGCATTGAACAAAGTAACTTACATTTAACTTCAATAAATCCTAACAAATGTTCTCATATAGGTATTATTAAATTCCTAGTTTAGACAGATAAGGAGTTTGAGGCTAAAGGGTGTTAAGAAATTGCATAAAGTCACTCAGTAAATGACAGAAATAGGACTTTAGGACTATTGATTCTAAACTTCAGGATATTTACCAATAAGCAAAAAAGTTCATTCTATGTTTAATGTAAGCATTTTATGCACTGTATTCTATATACTATATATAATAAACCTATGCAGGTCAATGCAGTAGCCACAAGCCACATGTGGCTAATAAGCATTTGAAATGTTGCTGTACTTATGCTCTAAGTACAAAATATATACCAGAGTTTAACAACTTTGTGTGAAAAAAGAAATATAAAACGTTTTAATAACGTTTTATATTAATTATATGTTAAAATAACATTTCAGATATAATCAGTTGGATAAAATATATTATTAAAATTAATTTTATCTTTTAATGTGGCTATTGGAAAATTTAATTGGTTCACATTACAGTTGACCCTTGAACAACTTAGGGGTTAAGGGCCCCAACCCTGCAGCAGTTGAAAAGCTGTATATACTTCATCAGCCTTCCATATCCATGGTTCCTCTATATCTGTGGATCCATATCTAGGGATTCAACCAACCTCAAATCATGTAGTACTGTAGTATTTATTGAGAAAAAGTCTGCATATAAGTAGACCCACACAGTTCAAACCCGTGCTGTTGAAGGGTCAACTGTATTAATTTTTAATTGTTTGGTGCTGCTACAGATCAAAAGCATGGGACTGTGGTGTCAAAACATACATAGGTGGGAAATATGCATCATATTATGTATACTTAACATGAAATAATAATTTTAAAAAACCCAAAGACCCATTCCTTTAAAAATGTAAAAAGATAATTTTAACAAACTTCCTCCTCTATTTATAAAGTTACTTACAAGTTCAAGGGAAATTTACATTGTAGAAAAGCTGAATTAAAATTGCAATTAATGGTAATTTTCATCTGATTAAGATATTAAAATACATAGAATTCCATGGCAAAAGGCAAGTAAAATTTCTGCCATAATTTCAAAGAAAATTTGTTAAGCAAAATGTCAGATAATCGGTGAAAAAGGAAAAAAAGGACAATATATTTCAAACGAAATACACAGTAATAAGTACTATTTCATTGGCAATTTCTCTACTCTAACTGAAAGTTTAAGACATAGTCGGAAGTTAATTTATACCTAATAAAATTCTTTTGTACCCATAGCCCTGACCATCACCCAGCATCTACATAATTTTCCTGGAAAGTTTATTACAAGGTGACAAAGTCTGACAGAAATTCTTAATTGTTTTTAATATCAGTGGCATTACAATGGCTCCCTCAATGTATTCAAACACCATAACTTAACATTTAAGGCAGATCTCTCCACATCCTTCCAGCTTTCCCTTTCATCATTTCTATTCCTACGCACCAAATTTTCCTACCTCTGGAAACTCACTTTTTCATTCACACTGGATATCTCTTCCCTGCCTGAGTTTTGCCTCTCATCCTTCAAGCCCAGCTCAAATGTCTCCTCTCTTTTAAAGTCTTTCCAGATTTCTTGACTGGCTGTGACCTCTCCTTCCTCATAACACTTCATTCTTAATTACATCTTCTTCTTATGTCATTTATTATAACTGCTAATGCAACAGTCATCTGTGCGTATGGCTTACTTACCCATAAGACTATTAACTCACTGTTTGAAAAGATAGCATTGAGCTTTGGAAGAATGATCCAAACCACATAATATTTAGCAGAGAACTTATCACATATTTGATAAATATTTAAAGGTGGGTCCTGTGTGCTAAGCCATGTGAACTTTTACCAGGTAGGGTACTTCGCAGTAAAAAAATGTTTGATATCAGGTAGTGGAGTTAGGAGAAATTAACAAAATTTCATATAAACACACTGGTGATGGATGCCATCATCAAAACTGTGAATGCAGGAGGAGAAAGAGATAATGAAAGGAAAGTAAATGAATTTTGTTTTGGATAATGTCTTAAGTGCCTACAAGACACTCTTGAGTATGCAAATAGGAAGCTGGAAATGAAGACTTTAGATCTCAGGAGGTTAAATCTAGAGATGGAGATTTGGAATCTATTAGCTGCAACAGGTGAACCATAAAAAAATTAATGATATTAACAAGGAGTATAAATATATGAACAGAAAATGACAATGGACAGGAGTATATGGAATCCAGTATTTTAAAAAAAAGCAAGTGAGTAAGAGAAAGTCACAAAAGAAAAAAGTAGGAAGGAAGAGAGAAAGTAAGATGAGAAATAAAAAAAGAGAATGTAAAATTAAGGGTGGACAATTTTGAAACCTGGGGTAGTCAATAGTAACAAATGCTGGTCAACTTTGAGAATTAAGGATACTTGTGAATTTGGCAAATAATCAGTCACTGGTAAACCAGTGGACTGATGAAATAAAAGTCAGAGTGAGGTATGATTTGAGTTAAGCAATCAGACAAAGTACATACAAAACCCTTATCTTATAATCCAAAACAAAATTACCCGTGTGAAGCAGATGATGGTATATTCAACATATCCTTTATTTTTCTCTTTTTTCTCACATGGTGCTGCTTTATTGTTTTTGGTCTTTTGGGCTGAAGATTTGCTAGTTCCATTAGTTTGGTCATTCTACATTGGAGGAAAGAAAAGTAGAAAAGATTTCTTTGTGTAGAAGCATAGCTATCTACAACTGCTTTTGTTAAACAAATTTGTATTGAGCTTATAAATTATAAAATGATTTATATGGCATAAGTATAATTTCTAAGCCATCAAATAAGATATAATCAATCTGACAAAAGCTCAAGTTACAAATCTCCTTGCTCAACTTTCATCTTTGTTTGAAGGAATTTGGAATTTACTTAATTGCAATTTTTAAAGATATGTTTTACTAAAAAAAATTATTAGTTGCCCAAATGACTGAACTTTGATGCCAAAAAGTTAAACAAAATACACTAAATATAATCTTTGTAACTTTGTTGCTCTTTTCTTGACTAATATTCAAAAGACCTTACGAACGTAGTAAAATTATTTTGATTCATATTCTAATTATTAAAGAGAACCTGGACTTAAGTACTTTTACTTAAAAATATTTTGTGCGTAATTGTTGGAAAGCATCATTATATAAAAAAGATACTTGAGAACAGTTTTCAAATACTATACTCTGAAGTAGCTTAAACAATCAAGGGGTGACAATTGATACCTTATACATAGCTTATCTCCATTATGATTATGAATAATATTTAGAATAGATCTTGTCTAGGCTTTCTTGGATCTTCCACAGGATCAGATATAGTGCTTCCACAGAGCAAGTTCAAAAACCACTAGTCACAGCTCTACTTCTCCAGAGTTAAGTTTGTGAAATTTGAAAGCAAAACAAGCACAGTAAAATGTAGTGAAGAAGAATTTGGTTAAAATAAATTTTAAACATTTTTCCTTAAGTGAGGAAAAATGAAAACATGTTATAAATTTTTAAAGCCTCTTAACAATCAGTTTACCAAAAATTTTATGAATAAATCCAGTTATACAAAATATATGTCTATATTCATAGATTGCTCACCCAAAGTATACTAAGGCTCTACACAGTGCAAGGCATATGTTAAGTAAGTAATCAATAGACATCTGCTGACAAATACATAGTGGCATATTTTATAATATTTCCAGAAGATAACAGAGAAGCATGAAACCAGAGGTTAGTTCATGCAAAGGCTTTGCTCTCATGACTCAAGATGAATTAGCAGAATTCCTCACTACATCCCTAAATGGAAACGTAAATAAACAAGAACAAAAATGGTTTTAGCTAGCCTATTAAAGCATTTCTCATTACTATCATTATTTTTATAAAGAAAATAAAATTTACAGGTTAAGTAATTAGCCCACTGCAATGTTCTACATTCTTTATTTAACAACAAGTTAGTCTATTAAGAACTGCCAGCCTTCCTTATTGTCTCTATTCAAGACAGATACTCTATTCACTCCTATTTTAGTAGTTCCAACATAACTCCTTCCTTAAGAAAGAGAAAATATATGGAGCCACTACTCAAGTGGATGTTGCCTCAGTATTAGTCAAATTGCTGCTGATTACTTGTATATGTTGCTTAGATTCTCTGCTTGGATTTTGACTCCTGTCAACCACTCCTTCTGTATCTGGTTGCTTCTGTGCATATCTGCCTAAGATTCCCATCATTGGCCTACACAGGTCTTTTAGGCTAGGGGTTGACAAATTACAGCCAAAGGACCAAACCTAGTCAGTGTCTGTTTTTCTCAAATAAAAAGTTTTATTGGAAGATAGCAACATCCAATTATTTAGGTATCATCTATGGCTGCTTTCCACTACAACAGAACTCTTTGGCTCTATATAGAAAATGTTTAGCAATTCCTGTTTTAGGCTATGCTGTGGATTATATACCTGAACATTATTAACAATTTACTGCTCTTTGCCAGAAGCTTTAAACAAAATATATGTAGATCATCAAGAACAACCAATAAAAGAATAATTCCTTTGCAGTAATTTTTGTGAATGTTTTTGTATAAAATCCTATAGAATTGCTCTAGAAATTATTCTGAGGTGAATAAAGTCCAGGGGAATAAGCTGACAAAAACAGAAATACAACTTAATTTTGTTCTGTAAAGTCTCCACAAACACTGAATTAGTAAATAATGGATCACTGCCCCTAGGGCAGTGATGTTCCTGCAAGCACGTGCTCAATCAGTTGATCAATACATATCTAGTCTTATGTGTGTTTCTGTTTAAGAACACCTTATTTAATATATATTGTTGATTCATTAACATTGAACTCACAGTCAACAGTGCTATAACTCAGGCCTGAACAAAGTTTATCTAACACACAGCATTTTCTCCATAAAGCACATCACAACCTTCTTGATCTTGGAAACACTAGACAGCACTTCAACACTATGCTTGGAGACCATTTTAAACAGCAAAATCAACAACAGCACAAAAATGTGCAAAACATGGTACAAATAGTGAAAAAGACACTTGTTTACGGTATGAGAGCTGAAGCAAGAAGGCAGAATGTCACCTTGTTCTACCTTATCTAGGAATGTGCATGTCAAAAGACTCAAATTTTTCACCATTCTGCACATGCTGTCTTCAGAAGACCATAAAAGCACTGTAATTATTGACACTGAAATCATAAATAAATTGTAACAAGTAGGCAAATTTGCAAATACAGAATCAACAAATAATGAGGATCAACTGTATACCATAATCATCAATCCAAAAAATTACTCACAATACAAAAATGTTCCCTTAAATCTTGATATCTAGTTTCAGGTCTTAATCTATAGCATGATGGGGAGTTGGGGATGGACAAATTCTAGAGACCCCGAATTATGAAGAAGTGTATGCAAAACTTAAGAAGAGCAAGAGAATCTCTCTCCCATATTCTATGTTTCTTAGAATCTAAACAAAAATTATTTGACACTGCAAACCTTTGACGGTCTTCATCATCACTGCTTTCATATTCTGATTCTTTACTAGATAATTCCTCATCCTCATCTGGCAAAGGAGGTTCCTCTGGTGGCTGAGGAGATGCAGGTGGAAGAGGAGCATGTAGTGGCATATAGTCCTCATACTAATTAAAAGAACAAAGCAAAAATACTATGGTAATCTATGATGTTTAGAAAACCATTTCCATTCAGATACATGATTCTCACATCTCTCTACCTCATGATTTTCTTCTACACATTCAACATATATTGATGAAACACTTGTCTTAGCAGCCTTTAGCTAATCACAAAACTTGTTTCTTCTTTCTTGGCACTTAGCTGGACTAAATTTCCAAACCTCCTTTGCAGTTAGATTTCCCCTGAATTTTAGTCAATGAAATGTTAGCATAAAAAACTCCCACACATATAATTCTCTCTTTCTTCTTGATCTGCAGGCTGCATGATGATGTCCTCACCAACTTGGGAATGCAAATAATGAAGATAACTTATCTTTTAAGTGACTCAGTAAAGGAGAACACCATTCTGTCCTACTTTTGGAATGAACTTAGCACGAGCAAAAAATAACTTGTATTGTGTTAAATTACTAAGATTTGAGTTTTATTTGTTAATAGCAGCTAGCATAATCTTTGCAATGTGCCAGGAATTGAGGTGTTGGGGTTATAAAGAAAAATTATGCAGTTAATAGTATACACATTAGAAAAGCAACCAATACACAATACAAAAGCAAATTTTCTATTTAAATGTTAGCTCTCAGGCTTCCCTGGTGGCGCAGTGGTTGAGAGTCCGCCTGCCGATGCAGGGGACGCGGGTTCGTGCCCCGGTCCAGGAAGATCCCACATGCCGCAGAGCGGCTAGCCCCATGAGCCATGGCTGCTGAGCCTGCACGTCCGGAGCCTGTGCTCCGCAACGGAAGAGGCCACAGCAGTGAGAGGCCTGCATACCACACACACACACAAAAAAAAGTACTAAGGGTACATATATATAGTGGAATATTACTCAGCCATTAAAAAAGAACGGTGTAATGCCATTTGCAGCAACATGGATGGACCCAGAGACTGTCATACTGAGTGAAAGTAAGTCAGAGAAAGATAAATATCATATGGTATCACTTATAAGTGGAATCTAAAAAAATGGTAGAAATGAATTTATTTACAAAACAGAAAGAGTCACAGATGTAGAAAACAAATTTATGATCACCAACAGGGGGGAAGTGATAAATTGGGAGACTGGGGTTGACATATACACACTACTATATATAAAATCGATAACTAATAAGAACCTACTGTATAGCACAGGAAACTTAATACTCTGTAATGGCCTATATGGGAAAAGAATCTAAAGAAGAGTGGATATATGCATAACTGATTCACTTGTTGTATACACCTGAAACTAACACAACATTGTAAATCAACTATACTCCAATTAATAAAAAATAAACAAAGAAAAATAAATAAATAAAAAAGTACTACGAGTACTATAGCAAAATATTGGGTTGGCCAAAAGGTTCATTCGTTTTTTTCCATAAGATGGCTCTATTAGCGGTTAGCTGTCTTTAACTTCATTCGAAACAATTTTGTTTGTGATAGCTTGTCATATCAACGTGCATTAAAGAAAAAACTATCAAAACTGGTGAATTTTTGTGTGGCCATTTTAATATCGATGGAAGAAAAAAGCAACATTTTCAGCATATTATGCTTTATTATTTCAAGAAAGGTAAAAACGCAACTGAAATGCAAAAAAAGATTTGTGCAATGTACGGAGAAGGTGCTGTGACTGGTCAAACATGTCAAAAGTGGTTCGCAAAGTTTTGCTGGACGATGCTCCATAGTCGGATAGACCAGGTGAAGTTGACAGCAATCAAATCGAGACATTAATTGAGAACAATCAATGTCATAGCACGCGGGAAATAGCCAACATACCCCAAATATCCAAATCGAGCAATGAAAATCATCTGCACCAGCTTGGTTATGTTAATCGCATTGATGTTTGGGTTCCACCTAAGTTCAGTGGACAAAATCCTTCTTGATCATATCTCCGCATGCGATTCTCTACTTAAACGTAATGAAATCGTTCCGTTTTTAAAACAAATTGTGATGGGCAATGAAAAGTGGATACTGTACCATAATGTGGAACAAAAGAGATCGTGGGGCAAGCAAAATGAAGCACCACCAACTATATACCAAAGGCCGGTTTTCAACCAAAGAAGGTGATGCTGTATATATGGTGGGACTGGAAGGGAGTCCTCTATCATGAGCTCCTTCCAGAAAACCAAATGGTTAATTCCAACAAGTACTGCTCCCAGTTAGACCAACTGAAAGCAGCACTTGACGAAAAGCACCCAAAATTAGTCAACAGAAAATGCATAACTTTCTATCAGGATAACGCAAGACCACATGTTTCTTTGATGACCAGGCAAAAACTATTACAGCTTGGCTGGGAAGTTCTGATTCATCTGCCGTATTCACCAGACATTGCACCTTCAATTTCCATTTATTTTGGTCTTTACAAAATTCTCTTAATGGAAAAAATTTCAATTCCCTGGAAGACTGTAAAAGGCATCTGGAACAAACAGTTCTCTGCTCAAAAAGATAAAAAGTTTTGGGAAGATGGATTATGAAGTTGCCTGAAATATGGCAGAAGGTAGTGGAACAAAAGGGTAAATACACTGTTCAGTAAAGTTCTTGGTGAAAATGAAAAATGTGTCTTTTATTTTACTTAAAAATTGAAGGCACTTTTTGGCCAACCCAATAATAACTAAAATTATTCAAGAGCAGACATAGCCTACCATTGAAATTATTGATAGATCTGCACAGTAAATTCTAATAAAAAATTATCAACCTTTTAAATAAAACCAGAAAAATGGAAATTTTAGACAATTCAGTATGTTAAATGTAACTATCCTATAGGATAGCACAACGTCCTAGGTCAAAGGCCTGAACAACAACACTGGCAGAAATGATGGCCTCTATTACCAAAGCATCTCTTTAATGTTCTGGCTTTCTCCCACTTTCAATTCTCCACTGGACTATTATTATGTTAACTTTACACTTGTTCATTTTCAATACACATTAGAGGTCACTGGCACAACATCTGTAAAATTTAGCCTCAATAATTTCACCTCAAGAAGAGAAATTTTGAATCTTGAAAATTCTAAGAGCTTTCTTACCATGGGAGGCCTTGCAGTAATTGGTCCAAAAGGTGTGGGCAAATTCATTTTATTCATAAGATGAAGCACCTTAATAAAAGTGGTAAAATATTTAAAATAAAATAGAAAAATGATGATTCAACTCATATCTGATATTTTATGTACTTAAAAACTTTGCAATAACACTTTTCATTACTTTAGTGCAAAGGAAGGACCACCTCTTGCCTTTATAATCCCAGGACAGGGCTAAACTAGTATATCTCAGGCACTGGTGTATCTCAGAAGACTGGCCTTCCTAAAATATTTGTCAATTCTACAAATACAATTATTCTCATTATTAAAAATGTCATGTTCTTACAACATAAAAATTTACTGAACTGTTTTTTTCCCTTGATTATTGTGAAATTATGAAACACAGAGAAGTACAACAAAGAAGATAAGTATCACCTATATTTTGTACTTAAAAGTACATTTTATTGTCAGTACTTTCAAGCATTTGCTGAGGGGTCCTCTAAGTCCTTTCCTTTAAGAAAGGAAAAGGTGTATGCTAAAGTAACAAAGAATTACCAGAAATTATATTTCCCAAATTAGCTTATGTTTATTAGTATTATTAATACTAAACATGTTAGTATTTTTAAGCTATAGTTTATAAAAGCCTTTACTTGAATGTAGTAATTTTTCATTACCTTTTGCAATGGACTGAATGTTTGTGTCCCCCTCCAAAATTCTTATGTTGAATCCTAATCCACAATGGGATGGCATTAGGACATAAGGCCTTTGGGAAGTAACTAGGTCATAAGGGTAGAACCCCCATAAATGGGATTAGCATCCCTTATAAAAAGCACAAGAGAGAGCTCTCTCACCCTCTTTCAGCTACATGAGGATACAAAGAGAAAACGGCCATCTGTAACCCAGAAGAGGGCCCTCACCAGAACCTAATCATGCTGGCACACTGATCTCCAACTTCTAGCCTCTAGACTGTGAAAAATAATTTTTTATTATTTAAAAGCCACCCAGGCTATGGTACTTAGTTATAGCAGCACAAACTAAGACACCTTTAAAATACTGAAACATCATTGTCCCTACAGGAATTAGTGTAATACTATTATAAAAAAAAGTTTGAGAATTAGCACGAAAAGTAACATATAAGGTTGTACAAGTACTTACTTTGAGGAACGTTTTATTCTACTTACCTGTACGTAGAACTTAGGCACACTTGCCAAAGCATTTACTATGTTTGCTAGAATTGTGCTTGAAGGTGGTGGGTACATATACTTGAGGCATGAATTTAGAGGAAAAGTCAACCTAAAAAACATATTTAAAAATGCTTATTGTGCTTTAGTAAGTTTCATATCAATAACTCATTTTAGGTAACCTAATAACATACAAATTGCTCAAATGATTCAGTAAGAGTACTCTGTTCCTAACAGATCCAATTGATTACATTTAAAAAGATACTTGCCTTCTGATTGCATTATAGAAGAATACGGCATTTCTTATCAGAGAATATCTTACAACTTTGAACATTTTAATGGAACCAAATTCAGTGACAAACTCTTAGAGCTCAGTATGTTTAATCAACACATTAAAAATATGCACGATATATAATAAAATGTTCTTTAAAAAATTATCTTATTTGCAATACACACACATCCGCCACATACACCACCTATCCAAAACAAAACCAAAAGAACAATGAAATACAAACAAAAAATGCTAACCCATGGTTTGGTGCAATTCCATTTTCTATGGTTAAACAATCAAGTTCTTTCTTTTCTTTATCATCTTCCACAGTATCATCAGACCTAAGAAATACAGAATCAAAGTTGATCTTACCTTTAGAAATAGAATGAAAAATTGCATACAAAAATGACATATTATCTTTTCAAACGGCATTATGAAAACAGTTCCATAAGTAAAACTTTCAACTATTTCTTAAGTAAACACCAATAAAAAAGAGTATCTATTCCAGATATTATAGAAGGCATGGCACATTTTCATTTACTCTTCACAGCAACCCTACGAAGATGGTATGATAAATCTCACTGACACCCCCGCCCCACCAAAACTGAAGTTCGCATGGTATAAATCAGTGGCACACAAATTTCCTCAATGTACATCAATGAGGGTCTGTTAAAACTCGGACTGCTGGGGCCTATCCTCCTCCCCACCCCCAATACCCCAAATTTCTGATTCAGTAGGACTAGGTTAAGGCCTAAGAATCTTTCTTTCAGTCAAGATCCTAGACGATGCAGCTGGTACAGGGATTATACTTTGAGAGCCACTGGTGTAAAGCAAATTTATAAAGGTTATATAACTACAAAGAATTACAGCTGGGACCCAAATACCAGGCCACGCCTATTCATGACACCTTGCTATATCTAACACAAGGACTTTATACTAGTTACCTTCCCTCCACTTAAAGTTGAATGCTTTTCCCACTACTCTTTTCCCACTTCACATTGATTAATTCCTAATATTAAATCAATACTCAGGTTCCTAATGCACAATTAGGAATGAACAAATATATTGCTTTAATGTACTAGATTCAGTAGAGAGATATAACCATTTACTGTTTCAAATTATTTACCTGCTAGTCTGAAAACAATCCAAGAGCAATACAACGGATTAAAAAAAACACTTTTAAAATGTACGAAAACCTATCTACATACCTTTTCTTTTTTTCAGTGCTTGAAGAAGGACATGGTGAATGAACCTGATCTTGCTCTTTTGCAAATTCAACAACTAAAGTATGACCTAAAAGCTTCAGCTGATGAAGTCTTGTCAATGCCTTCAGTTGGAAGAGTAAAAAAAAAATTAATAACTGTACCAAAATTATTTGTTAGAGACCATATATAATTTATACATGTTTTTTGTTAACGCTCTTAACATTTCCTTGGCTATTTCTTACCCATTTCTCATCTCAGGCTGCCAAGGCTTCATTACTTATTAAGCAACTGCTTCCAATCACTTAGGAAAGCTAAGATCTGGTTAAATACAATGCTGCCTATACCCAGGCAGCTGAAAATGGTTAGAAAAACAAACATAATGAATTGGGCTAGTCTCACTTTAAATTCACAACCACAAATCTGAGGGTGACCCTTAAAGAAGCCACAGTCAAATATATTAGTTCATTTTTTCTACTAATCTCTAAGACAATATTTTGTACTATTTCCTTCTTCCTCAACCTCACAATACTCCTGTCCCATTCTTTTAGCCTAGGATACTGCTTCCTACTTTGAGAAAACTGAAGCAACAAGATGAGAACTTCAGATTTCCCACCATAAGTTCCCATCTACCAGCTTCTGCATCCACATATTATATCTTCTATCTGTTATCACATGTTAACAATCCATGTTTTTATTTAAATCTAGTTGTTTTACTTGTATACTAAATCCCAGCCTCTCTTCTGCTCTCTGGAACTGTACAGGGTGTGTTCCTACCTACATTGCTAATTTTCTGTCCTCTACTGGATCATCGACATCAGCATACAAACATAGTCTGATTTCTCCCATCCTAAACAATATTTTTTCTTCATCTGTTGATCCAACTTATCACTCTTGCCCACTCACCCCCACCCTCACTCCGCTTTAAATTACTCTTGCAGTAAAACTCAAGAATTATCTATGCCCTCTATCTAAAATTCCTCTCTGCCCATCCAGTCTCAAACTCACTCCAATCAGGTTCATGCCTTAATTAGTCCACTGACACTGCTTGTCATAAACAACAAATTCTGTACTGCCACAACAATGGTCAATTCTCAATCTTCATTTTACTGCATTTAACGCAATCGCTCCACTCCCTCCTTCATACATGTTCTTCACTTGGTGTCTAGACACTATAATTTCCTACAGGTTTCTTCCCAGCTCATTTGTTTCTACTCCTCAATCACGGTGGCTTATGCCGTCTCAAACTCTTAATGCTGTCACGCTCCAGAGGTCTATTATTGGTCCTCTGTATCTAATCCAGCACCTTAATTTAAAAAACCATCTCTATGCTGATGATTTCCCAATTTATAATTTCAGCCCAAACCTCTGTCCTTAAATCCAGGAACATATATCCAAACTACTGGAAAGCTTCTCTTAATTTTAAATATTTTAAAATTAAGACTTCAGGAATTGAATCTTCTCTCCCCATCCCCCCTCAAATGGTCTCCATCTGGAACCTTCTGATGGTAACCCCCTTCTTTCATTTACTCATGTCAAAAGTCTTGGAACCATCCTTAACACCTCTTTCCCACATTGCATATCCAAGCCACTGAGAAATCCTGTTTGCTTCTACCTACAAAATATATCCAGAATCTGACTATTTCCTACCATTTCCATTGCTATCATCATGGTCCAAGCAACCATCATCTCTGGGCCGAATTAACAGTGTAACCTTTTAAGAGATTTCCCTGTTTCTACTCTTCCCTGCCTTCCATCTACTCTCAACACAAAGTGATACTTTTAAATATAAGGTGAATTATGTTACTGCTTTGCTCACAATACTACAATGGCTCCCAGTTTTACTCAGGGTAACATCTATGGTCCTTACAGTACCTACATGATATGGCCCTCTTACTTCTCTGACCTCAAATTCAATATCTCCCCTCATTTTTTTTTTGCTTTAGCCACAAGCTACTGCATGCCAGCTATTCCTCTTACTAGAATGCACTTCCCCAAAATTCCCTTAGCTAACTTCCTTCACTTCCTTTAAAGTGTTGCTCAAGTATGACCATAACTACCTTAACTGTAGCTTAATCCTCCCAACCCAGCACTCCTGATCCTATTGTTCTTTTTTTATAGTATTTATCACTTTCTAAAATATTAAACTCATTAAGTTTATTATTTATGGTCTGTCTCCCCTTTGAGAATGTGAGCTCCGATGAGGGCATAAATCTGTGTTTTATTCATTGATATATCCCAAGACCTAAAGCAGTATCTAGCACATAGCAGGCACTCAATATTTTTTGAACAAATGGAACGTTAGGCCTTAACAGGGACTATAATTTTTTTTTTTTTTGCGGTACACAGGCGTTTCACTGTTGTGGCCTCTCCAGTTGTGGAGCACAGGCTCCCGACGCGCAAGCTCAGCAGCCATGGCTCACAGGCCTAGCCGCTCCCCGGCATGTGGGACCTTCCCAGACCGGGGCACGAACCCGTGTTCCCTGCATTGGCAGGCGGACTCTCAACCACTGCTCCACCAGGGAAGCCCAACAGGGACTATAATTTTATTCTACCATCTTTATGCATCCTTATTTGACTCCATTATACAAAGCAAGTTTCTATACGTTTCAATAATTTTCAAGTCCTTAAATCAGCCTAGACCTCTTACTATCCGTGAGCCTTTGATTATCTGAAATACAGCTGAATTGCTTTAAGTTTCTTCCTCTCAAAATCTATGTCATACATTCTTTTCAAAGTTATGGCTTTTAAGTTTTAATGTTAGACAATGACTGGTTCCATGCCCTCTCCTCCAAGTTAATCTTGACTCTAAAACAAGGTAGTTTTCATTACCATATTTTACTAAACACTTTTAATGCTATATTTCAAAAGGTCTTTTCTGAAAAAATTTTTTCCTATACTTTAATACATATAATGTGAAAGTCCTCTGTAATCCCATCCTTGGAGAAAGACATTTATTATTCAATTTGGTGTATAGCTCTGCTACATTTTGTTCTATGCATAAACTAACATACACAGTATTGATACTAGTTTTCCAAAATTCCAAGGTTACATATTATATAATGTTTTGCAACTTTATTCATGTACTCTATCTGGGCTACATTCCTTATTAATACATATTCATTTGAGCTCATTCTCTGAGAGTTGTAGTTCAGTGTATGGATATACTACAATTTAAAGTATCCTTCCCTCTTATTGATAAGAATTTGGGTCATTTCTATAGTTTCACAATAAAAATACTTTACTAATAGACTGTGTTCGTTCTTCACCTTGTGTCATCACAGGATCTTATCTTCTTAAAACTCTCTTCTTCTTGCATCCATGAGAATTTATTTTCTAGTTCTACTTCCTTTTTAACTTCTCCCTCCCAGTCTTCTTTGCTGGCTCTTCTCCCTTTGGGCAACCATATCCATTTACCTTGTTGAGGAAACTCCATTTTTAACCCTGCCTCAGCTCTAGGTCCATATTTTTAATTGTTTTTAAAATATTTCCACAGAAGTAGCCCACAGACTCCACAAAATTAATAGATAATATGTGAATTCATTACCTACCTTTGCAAACATCCTCTGAATCCTGCCCCTGTCAACTAATGTTAATAACCCAATAACTCAGTCCAAAAATTTCCAAGTATTCCCTCTCTCTCAACCACTACATCTACAAGGATCACAGGACCAAAAAACACTATCTCTACCAAATGTGTATGTACTTCTTCCTTTGTCTTCTTACTGCCTTATTCAGATCCTTTCTCTTGCCTTAGCCATTATAACATTTCTCTTGTCTTTGCTTTCCATTTGGTCTTTCTAACTCTAATCTTTTTCCATATCCAATCCATTACATGAATTCTACCAGACGTCTTTCACAGATCTGACCATATTACTGGTCAGCTCAAATATATCAAGTGCCTTAAGAATAACTACTAAACAAAGTTCAATCCCTCCCTCCCTTCCACCCAAATTTAGACTCAACCTATCTTCCAAGTCCTATTTCAATTTCAACCCTTAGTTTTTGCTCCACTTAGAACTTTCTATGCCCCACAGCTTTATTTAGTGTTCTCTAAACCTGGAAGGTCCAACTTCCTTTGTTTTCTTCTCAAAATCTAATTAATCATTAACGGTCTACCTCAAAAGTCACCTCCTTTGCAAATGATCCCCTAGGATTTTTTTAAATATATATATTTTCCATTTAATGCTTAAAACATCTTGTCTTGCAACAGTTACAGAGATAGTTATCAATGTTTGCATCCTTTTGAATTTGTCACTTTTAATTACATATGAGATTACAATTCAATTTTAATTCATGTTCCAGTTAATCTACTAGTCTTATGTCCAAACATTGGGCAAAATCTGCCAAATGACAAACCAAATGTAGCCTATGGAGCAAACTCTGAAAATACAAACCCTTTCGCTTTTAAAAACTATAGTTTAACATTATGCTCCATTTTTTAAAACTGGATAACAGAAAATTGTTAATAATAGAAAAGAAAAAGTCATACCTTTATAGCTGCTTTTTCATTAGGGAAAGTAGCAAAAGCTGTATGTTTCTGAAAAAGAAGGTACAAATTATTTCAAATATAATTTCTCATAAGGAAGTCTGATATTTTACCAGCTGACAGTGATTCGACACATTAATAAAATCACAGAAAAGGACAGAAAATCCAGATCATTTAACTGATTACTAAATTCAGTACACTGCTTTTGAATCAGTTTAGGATCAAACTTCTGAGATGAAAGACTTTCTCATATAAAGGGGCACACACACACAGCATGTTTTACATATATTTTCAAGTAGTTCGACAGTCCATAAGTTTAAAAACCCCTACTATACACAGAGGACCACCCTTAAGCCATCCAAAAATATAAAATACCTTCCATGTATAACGCATCTAAGATCTAAACTTTCCTCTATATAGCCAAATGCAAAGTTTAAATTGGTCTTTCTCCTAACTCACTAATTCTCAACCCTGGCTGCATTATTAGAAACACCTGGGGAGACTTTAACCACTGATGTTTTGCCCCATCACAGGCCATCTGGCAGAAACTTAACATCACCACTGCTATTTTAATGGAGAGAACTCATCTAAAACATCTTCAGGTATAAAGGAAAATAAAGTAATTGTGTACATCCCAGTGTTGGACTTTGAACAGTCTTAAAATATTGCTCCCTGAAGGATTCCGTTGGAAATTTTTTATGAATAACATCCTCGTCAAAAACTTAGTAGAAATCCTGTAACTAGTTTACTCAAGTTACCGACTACTGTAGCTTCTCCTCTATTTTGATGAATGTCTTAACGCTGGTTTATAAGTACCAAGATTTTTAAACAGTCCTTCGTTACATATTTCTGAGAGTACTCTTGAGCCTAAGAGAAATACCTCCAAATTCAGCGGAGTTTCGAGATTCCCAGGATGGGAAAATAGAACATAACTAAGCTTCTCTTTTCATTTTTTCTTCTTTGCCTTTCTCACTTGCCCTTTTCCGCAGCGCGGCGACTAACCTAGGCTCGAGCCAATTAAAACCCGACTTGGGACTATTTTGATATGAAGGAGGAAAGACTGGGAAGCCCCCACTACACAAGCGCATCTCCCTCACTCTTTTCTGTCTTCTTCCTTCTGTCAGAACTCCCCCTCCCCAGGTCAACAGCCAAGGGCCTTCCCCGGAGGCTCGGGACTGGCGCGCCCTTACCAGCCGCCCCTTATCGGACAGGACGCGCACGGACTGCGCCCCGAAATACTTCAGTAAGTCCTCTTTCTCCTCAGCGGTCAGCTCGGCTGGCAGGTGCCTCACTAGAAGGGTTCGGTCGCCCCGCGGCGGAGAAAGCGAAGCAGAGCTCTGACATCCTCTCGACATTGGCAGCGGCTGTTCTGAAGCCGCCATTTCTCACGGAGAACCAACAGGGAATCCACTGAAGAAACCGCAGTGATCATAAAAAGCTAAGCTAAACGAGTGTTTTCCCACTTCGCGCTAAGGATTCTGGAAACAAGGAAGTAACGCGAGAGATGTCGCCTTCTCGCGAGACCTGCACCACGGACGGGTGCCAGCTCTTCGGAGACACGTTCCTCAGAGTGAAGGGCAAGGTTACACGGTGATGGGAAAGCAAAATGATTCAAATTCCAGGTAGTTGATGACGGCATTAAAAACAAAAATTCCCCCGAAATAGGTGTAAGTATTTAAAAAAACTGTCAACGCGTGAGAGACTTAAGCCGCGTTCACGAAAGAGGAAGTAACCCCAAGGCCAGAAGGAGTCACTGCTGCGCATGTGCTAGCTGGGAGCGGGTCTGGGCGTGGCGCCAGGGAGGTCTGGAGTTGCTATAGCCGGGTTTCTAATCCTGGCAGATTGCAAAGTGCTTCTGATTGGCTGGCTGGGACTTGGTGTGGGAATACCGGTTCTGTGTCTACATTCGGGATGATAATGCCTAAAGATTGCACATTCTTTCTTTGGCTCAGTAGCCTTCACTTAGGCAGGCGAGCTCAGTTTTAAGGAACAAAAAGTTGAGACAGACACTTGTTTTCTTCAATCATCGGACACGTAGCAGCAGCGTGATAACCGTCTGGCCGTGGTTCCTTTTCACGGAATTAGCGGCCTCTGGGAAGAGATGCCCTAATATAAACCCCGTCAACAACTCTAAGGTGTAGGTACTCCTCCCCATTTTACAGTTGAGCACTCTGATGTACAATACAGGGAGGTGTAAGTCACACAGCTATTAAATGACCGAACTGGGATTTGACCCTGCTAGTGTGACTGGCCTTTACACTATTCTAACCCGTTTCTGAATGGAGCGAGGCAGAGAAGTCTTCCTTATTCCATACAAAGAGGGCATTGAGGATTCTGGATAGAGGTATTATTTTAGGTGCAGCTACTACAGTCTGGAGGCCCAAGGTGCCTCTTAACTGCTCTTTTTATTTGCTACTTGATTAGATGGTAACTGTATCACAGTAAACAACATATCGAAGTTTGGCTCCCATGGAAGACGGGTTGGGGAACAAGGGAGGGACAGACATTAATAAAAACTTGAAAAACTATGGAGAACCCCTCCACAAAATGTCATGTATATAGAGCCAGACCATGAGGGCTCTGTGGGTTAGTTTGAAGTCTTGATTAAACCAAAGAGCAATTGGAAACTGACAGAATTTTTAGTAGAGGTCTGTGTGTATGTGTATATGTATGTAATGATTAAATTTTAGATATGAAAATTTCTCTGGTTGCAGTGTGAAAAATGGAGTAGAAGCAGGAAGACCAGTTGGGCTATTGCAGTAGCCCAGGCAAGACACTGCTAGAAATAGTTAGGTAACAGTAGACATGGAGAAAAGGAACAGGAATTGAGATGTATTTTGGAAGTGGAATTGAGATGTATTTTGGAAGTGGAATTGAGATGTATTTTGGAAGTAGAATTGATAGACTTGCAGATGAAGAAGAGTAATTAAGGATAAATTTTGAGGTTTTGGCTTGAACCCCAACTGTCCACCATCTAGGTGGATGATGATGCCATTTACTGAGCATGAGAAGAGTTAACTAAAGTGTAGCTAGATTAGAGACTGTAGGGGAGGAAGGAACACATTAAATTTAAAGTATCTATTCAGTATCCAATGTTTCAAGTAAGCAGTTGGATGTGTAATTATGGCATTTTGGAGAAACATCAACACTAGATACATATGTAACATCAACACATATAATATTTATATCCAAGGTACAAGAGTGTAGGTAGAGAGAGAGGGGACCAGTATTGATCCATGGGGCATGCCAGTGTTGAGAAATTGAGAGGAGGAAGAACAAGGTAATACTTTTTCTCTTGGCACTTACACTGTAGTAATAAAGACAGACTAAAACATGTAGATAAGTAAGTGAATGAGTTCCTTTTGGAGAGTAAATAAGTGCTTTGAGGGAAAAAAAGACAAAAATAGACCCAGGGTAGAGGGATAAACTGATTGGAGAGGGCATGCTACTTTAAACACTCCTTTACAGGCTTTTCCCTGCATCTCTTATTATTATGTATGATTAGCATATAGTAGACATATATAAATATTTGTTCAATGAATGAATGCATGAATGGATTAACTTTAATATTACCACTGCCACCTATGGTCAAGAATTGCTACATGGGTCATCAAGATAAGTTTAGTGGTCTTTACTATAATTGAGATATCACAGCTCAGTGAAATAGGAACATGAGAGAATTTTATTTTCTCTTAATTACTTTTAGTTGTACTCAATTAAATCCGCCTTATCCTTCCCTTGACAATAGCTCAGGCAGATTTCATAATGTCTTGGTCATTTTCAGTTACTAACAGTCTAAGTCGATTTGAAATGTCAACTTCAAACTCTAATAAGGTCATGCTTTTTACCCTCCCCTCATATAAGGCTTGACCTGAGGGATAGGAAGAAGACGTAATTTGCTTTCATCTCTGCCATGTTTAAGTGGAAGTGGGTGTGGTCTGCTTTGAGTTGCATTTTTCTCATTTCCTTTTCTTGGTATAGCCCAGAGGTTCCCAAACTTTCTCAGCTCCTGGTGCCCTTATTGTCTCAGTAATTTTTTTCATAGCATCCCTAGGTGCCACCTTGTTTCCTGTTACCCCTTGATTTTTAAGAGGCACTACCACCTGGGCGGACTCAGTAAGGTTCAGCAATTATTCCATATATTCCTCTACTTTTTCCAACTCCCATGTGAGGTGCAACCGTGCGATTCATTCTGGTCAGTGGGCTGTTATGAAGGCAACATGTGTCAATTGCAGACTATAGTACAGAAGAGGGGGTGTGAAAGCAGTGATCCTGGAGGCCACATATTGAGGTCAAAGAGCTGTGAGGTAAACACTGCATAGAATACCTGGTCACCACATCAATGACAACTTCCCTACAAAAGTGCTTGACCCCCTCCAAACCTTGCGTAAGTAAGAAATAACTTTTATTAACTTCTATTATGTAAATACACTGATAGTTTAGGGTTAATTCTTTTTATTTTTTTAATTTTATTTTTTTACCATAGCAAAGCCCATTCTTTCACCAATAAAAATACACTCTGATGGTTCATTTTATGTGTCAATTTGACTGGCCACAAGATACCCAGATTAAACATTATTTCTGAGTGTGTCTCTGAGAGTGTTTCTGGATGAGATTAGCATTTGAACTGTTGAACTCAGTAAAGTAAATTGCCCTTTCCTATGTGGGTGGGCATCATATATCCATTGAGGGCCAGAATGCTACAAAAGGTAGAGAAAGGAAGAATCACCCTTCTTTTCCTGCCTCACTGATTAGGCTGAGACATCTCATCTCATCTTCCACAATCAGACTGGGTTCTACACCATGAATTCCCCTTGGTTCTCAGGCTTTCAAACTTAGGCTGAATTACACAACCAGCTTTCCTGGATCTCCAGCTTGCAGATGGCAGATCATGGGACTTTTCAGGCTCCATAATTACATGAGCCAATTCCTCATGATAAATATCCTTTTATTTATATATATATATTTATACTTTAAAAGTATATAAATAAATATAATATATACATGTATAAATAAATATATGATATTTTAACATATAAGTATATAATATTTTATATTTTGTTTTTATAAAATATAAATATAATAAATATTAAATATACTTTTATTTTATTTATTCATGTATAAAAATTATATACATAAATTAAAATGTAATTGTTATTTTTATTTATAAATTTTTAGTTTATTATACATGTGTAATACTATATATAATATATTCTTCAATATGTTTTTATTATCACAGCCAGAGTGATTCTGTTATACCCTCAGAACTCTCCAGTGGCTTTTCCTCTCACTTAGACTAAAAGCTAAAATTCTTCCTTTGATTTCTAAGAGCTTATATGATCTGGCTCCGCCAATGTATTACTTTTTTGGCTTCATTTATTCTTTCCCCCTCCTTCACACTTCACTATAGACATACTAATCTAGCTGTTCTTGAACTCTTCAGACACATGACTCAGATCTTTGTAGTACTTGCTAAAACTTTGAAAAAATGCTTTTCCCACAGATATCTGCATTCTGGCTCCCTTTCTTCAGGTGCTCAAATGTTACCTTTTAACTAAATTGTTCGTTGTCAGTCAACACCATCTCTGCCTCTTCTGTTCTGTTCTCTGTGTTGCAGCGGCTGAAACACAGGAAACTAGATTTTTCATTATTTTTGTTTTCTATTGCTGTGTAATAAATCACCCCAAAACTTTGTAGTTTAATACAACCACTATCAAAGACTTTTCCTTTTTTCAAGGCAGAATTTATGTCTTCGTTACATTTATTTTTATACTAGAAATCATCATATATAAATTTGAGTGTGTATATAGTTTCCTTATTACTGGTAAGCTCCTTGAAGATAGGAATTGCTGTATTCATCTCTGTATCCTCCAAGGATTAACATAGTGCCTTAGAAGTAGATTAGTAGTCACTGAATGTTAAAACATGTAAATTAATATTACTCACAAAAAACTAAAATATATCCTGCTGGCAACTAGCGATTGCATACTCATTGATTTGCATGATGACTTTAAGAAACCAGGCTAAAGAGTTCACTGAAAAATTATCATACTGGTCAAAGACAAAATGTCAGTATTATTCTCTGTTACTTATTGAGTGATGATTATGTGTGGATCTCACGGATAGTCATTTGTAGATTTACTCCCTGTGTAAAATAAACAATTTACATAGCCATGAAATTTTTCTCATCAGCTTTCAGAAAAATAATCCTTAATATTTGTTTAGGGCTTCCCTGGTGGCGCAGTGGTTGAGAGTCCACCTGCCGATGCAGGGGACACGGGTTCGTGCCCTGGTCCGGGAAGATCCCACATGCCGCAGAGCGGCTTGGTCCATGAGCCATGGCCACTGAGCCTGCGCGTCGGGAGCCTGTGCTCCGTAACGGGAGAGGCCACAACAGTGAAAGGCCCGCGTACCGGAAAAAAAAAAAAAATATATATATATATATATATATATATATATATGTATATATATATATTTGTTTAAATAACATGTAAACCTGCCTTTTAACCCAGCAATTCTGTTTTCAGAATCTATGTGAGACAGCTGGTGCTGCCATAACAAATACCATAAACTGAGTGGGTTACACAATAGAAATTTATTTTCTCATAGTTCTAGAGGCTCAAAGTCCAAGATCAGAGTGGCAGCATTGTCAAGTTCTTGTGATAGCTCTCTTCCTGGCTTGCCTTGCTGCTGTGTCCTCATATGGTAGAGAGAGAGAGAGAGAGAGAGAGAGAGAGAGAATGTTCTAGAGTAGCTGTTATAAGGGCATTAATTCCATCATGAGGGCCCCACCCACATGATCTCATCTAAACCTAATTACCTCCCAAAGGCCCCATCTACAAATACCATCACGTTGGGTGTTAGATCTTTAACATATGAAATTTGAGGGAGCATAATTTAGTCCATAGCATAATCTACCTTATAGAAATAAAAACATTTGTATGTAAACAGCTGGCTCATTGGTTTAACTTACTCAAATCTAATGGAGCTACCAAATATATTTTTTTTCCTTTTTTTTTTGATTTTTAATTAATTTGATTTTTTTTCCCTAAGACCCAAATCAAGCTTTCCTTTGAGACCTAACAACTTATACCTGTCACTCTACAGCTGAGTTGACTCGGTGGTAAGTAAGCTAGCTTTCTGCACATGAACCTTATGCATACATAATTCTACCAGTCCCTTTATGGATTTAATATTTCTCTTTTATGATAAATGAGTTCAAGTCTCTGGAAGTAATGTGGAATAAAACTGTCACTTAAAAGTATATTCCTGAGGGCTTCCCTGGTGGCGCAGTGGTTGAGAGTCCGCCTGCCGATGCAGGGGACACGGGTTCGTGCCCTGGTCCGGGAAGATCCCACATGCCGCGGAGCAGCTGGGTCCGTGAGCCATGGCCGCTGAGCCTGCGCGTCCCGAGCCTGTGCTCCACAACGGGAGAGGCCACAACAGTGAGAGGCCCGCGTACCGCAAAACAAAAAACAAACAAAAAAAATGATCTATTTTTGCAAAACCTTTGGCTGATATAATCATCTATCTTTGTATTATGAATATGTGGGTACTGACATCTGCTCATAACATGTAAATCTACCGTAATCCCAGTTCAGTGACATAACACAGTTCTAAATAAATTTTACCTTCAATTTCTTCAAAATATAAATCACAGCAACAAGTATATGTATATTTTACAGCTTCAAACATGTTTTATTGGATCTCCCCTGACGTGTTCCTTAACTTTCCTACTCATTTTGATTTTAAAAACAAACCATTATTTATCATCATTCAGTCCAATTAAAATACTAATCTCACTTCTAAGCTTATACCCTTCTCTAAGGAAATCTGTAGTGGATTCACTACAGATTTCCTCAGAGAGGACTTTGCCACTGCTCTGGAAATAGCATGCCTCTTCACCTACCCATCACTAATCACTTACTTGCCTTATTAATTTCTTGGCATATAACAGCCTAGAAATTATATATTAATTCTTATGTGTGTTTGTGTGTGCACGCCTGTATGTGTTTATAATATAAGCTCCATGACATTAGAGTGTCTATCTTGTCTTTGTTTTATTTGCTTCTTTATCTACAGGCCAAACATAGTATCTGGTACATTGTAGGAGTTTGGTAAATATTTGTTGAATGATTGAATGTTGTCCAGTCCTAATATTATCTTGCTTGCATATATCACAGTTTCAGTTTTACATTCAGAGGCAATTAAAAGCACAGATTTGGGAGTGAAACAGTCTTAAGTTTTATAATCCTGCTCTATTCTCACACCTAGGGGAAGTTACTTAACCTCTCTTCTTCAGTTTTCTGATATGTAAAATGAAGATAATGTCTTTATCATAGAATTGTTATAAGTATTAAATGAATTATTCTGCACAGAGTCGGTGCTATAGAAGTGGTTATATTTGTTATTTTTATATTTAATTGGTGATTATTTGAATACTTTCTATCTTTCCCGCTACAGTTTTAGGAACCACATTAATTTTTTCCACCCATTGTATCTCCACATCCCAGCTCATAATAGGAACTGTATAAATGTTTATTGGGGAGAAAAAAAGAATGGTTGAAGTTTTGAGGCAATGCATGCATGTTTGTGTGCACTAAGTGCGTTCCCATATTCTGTAGTTACAAGTCATTGTCACTAGATGGCAAGCTTGTCCTAGGCAAGGCAAGTGTTTGCGTTAAACCATCAAACTGAAGAATGAGGGTGCAAGGTAGGGGGAAATGTCACATATGTGTTTCTTAGGTTGGTGAGATGATATAGGAAGATGAAAGTTTAAGCATAAAATAAAAATTGCCTGTTTTTATTCTGCTTCATGACTAGCTAACCCTTCTGACTAGCTCATCTTTTGCATAATAATGCATTTTAGCATTTCTGTCATTCCACTGACCTCTTATTATATTCATAATTTCTGTTAAAAACAATGTTTAAAAAGGTCTCTTATACTATTCATTATTAACAAGAGTTCCCTAATTTTTTCAACCTCAAACCCTTTACCTGCTGTTTTCAAAATCTTATGATTTTGGCTGGGACATAATTTTCTCTATATCTTATATCCTCTAGTCCTCATTCTTGAACAAGTCTTTCATTTATTTATTTTTTTTCTGATTATTGGTCACTCAACATTCGTGGGAAGCACATGTCTTTTTTAAGTATATAAATTTACTATTTTTTTCTCCGAGTGTTATTAAGATATAATTGACGTACAGTTCTGTATAAGTTTAAGGTATACAACATAATGAATTGAATTACATACTTCATGAAATCATTACCACAATAAGTTTAGTGACCATCCATCATCTCATATAGGTACAAAATAAAAGAAAAAGAAAAAAAAACTTTTTTTCTTGTGATAAAAACTCTTAGAATTTACTCTCTTAGCAACTTTCATATATAACATACATCAGTGTTAATTATATTCATGTTGAACGTTACATCCCTAGTACACTTATTTATCTTATAACTGGAAGTTTGTATCTTTTAACCACCTTCATTCAATTCCCCCTTCCTCAACCCCCTGCTGTTGGTAACCAAAAATCTGATCATTTTTCTATGAGTTTGTTCTTTTGTTGAAGTATAATTGACATCCGACACCATGTTAGTTCCTGGTGCACAGCACAGTGATTCGATATTTCTATACATTACAAAATGATCACCACAATAAGTCTAGTTGCCATCTGTCACCATACAAAGATGTTATATTATTATGACTATATTCCCCACAATGTTACCTTTCATCCCTGTGACTCATTTATTTTGTAACTGGAACTTTATACCTCTTAATTTTCCTCACCTATTTCATTCATCTCACCACCCCTCTCCCCTCTGGCACCCACCTATTTGTCCTCTGTATCTATGACTCTGTTTCTGTTTTGTTATGTTTGTTTATTTGTTTTGCTTTTTAGAATCCACAATAAGTAAAATTATACAGTGTTTGTCTTTCTCTGTCTGGCTTATTTCACTTAGCATAATGCCCTCTAGGTACATCCGTGTGTTGCAAATGGCAAGATTTCATTCTTTTATGACTCAGTAATATTCCATTGTGTGTTTGTGTGTGTGTGTGTGTGTGTGTGTGTGTGTGTATCACAGCTTCTTTATTCCTTCATCTGTTGATGGGACTTAGGTTGCTGCCATATATTGGCTATTGTGAATAATTATGCAGTAAACGTAGGCTTGCATATATCTTTTTGCATTAGTGTTTTCTTTTTCTTTGGGTAAATACCCAGAAGTAGAATTCCTGGATAGTATAATAGTTCTATTTTTAATTTTCTAAGGAAGCTTCATTACTGTTTTCCATAGTGCCTGCACCAATTTGCATTCCCACCATCAATTTCAAGGATTCCTTTTTCTCCACATTCTGGCCAACACTTGTTATTGGTAATAACCATTTTGACACGTGCGAGGTGATATCTCATTGTGGCTTTGATTTGCATTTCCCTGATGATTAGTGATGTTGAACATTTTTTCATATGTCTTTTGGTCATCTACATGTCTTCTCAGGTCCTCTGCCCATTTTTTAATTGGGTTGTTTTTTTTGATAGGTTTTTTTTATATCTTGTATATAACCTCTTATCAGATATATTGTTTGCAAATATCTTCTCCCATTCAGTAGGTTACCTTTTCATTTTGTTGATAGTTTCCTTCGCTGTGCAAAAGATTTTTAGTTTGATGTAGTTCCATTGTTTATTTTTGCTTGTGTTGCCCTTGCCTGAGAAGACATATCCAAAAAATATTGCTAAAACATGTCAAAGAACATACCGCCTATGTTTTCTTCTAAGAGTTTTATGATTTCTGGTCTTACGTTTAAGTCTTTAATCTATTTTGAGTTTCTTTTTATACATGGTGCAAGAAAGTAGTCCAGTTTGATTCTTTTGCATGTAGCTGTCTAGTTTTCCCAATACCATTTTTGATCTCTTCCAGTTAGTGTACCATCTTGGGGAAAGAACAAGTTAGGTTCAATGCTATTATGCTTGTCTAACTTTACCTTTGTTGAGCAAAATTATCAATAAGGACCTGGTAGAAAAGAAAGTATTGAAAGCCTACAAATTAGATAGTCAACTTCTGAACGATCAATTTTCGGGGGAATTCTGGAAATTAATTTTATAAATATCAATTAATTAAATTGATTAAATGTATGCATATTCTTTGGTAAATTAAATTTACCAAAATAAATGAAAAATGTGGACATGTAAAAATGAATAATAGTACTTTGAGACAGTAGAAAAAGTTTTCATTATAGTAATATTTAGACAGTATAATTATTTTCTTGTTTATTTTTTCAAAAAATTAACTACTGAAAAAAGTTGACTTTTGTAAAAACTTATAAATAATAATTATAAATAATAATTTATTTCTTTATAACCTTTTCCCTTTGTGCCTTTATGTGACATATTATTGGCCAAAAGACAGAAAATTTGTTAATTTTCTTTCAACTGCTAAAGGAAAGATTTTTTCCTTCCTTCTCTCTACTTAGTAAGAAAGGTAATTATTGCTTAATTCTCTACTTGACTAGAATGACTTAAAATGAAAAGAATATAAATTATTTAATTGTTAACATTTTTTTCCAAGTTAACCCAGATCTTCGTTAGCAACAATTAGCAATGTTGGTAGAGGTTCAGATATACTGATAGTCTTTCTCAGGTTAAATGGTTCAAAGTGGAAAAAAACATTCAGTGATGGTAATTTCCTATACCTTGGGAAGACTTAACAGTATAAATTCCAAGTCTTGCATTGACTTAGACCTCCTCTCTATTCCCTCTACCCCATTCCCAACTTCTCTTGCAAACCAGACTCATAAAACTGTTTTACATTCAACTTAAGAGAGGATTTATGAGTTGACCTATTTTAGTGAGAAGGCATCCTCCAAGTAAATTTTCCAAATATATTATTGTCTTATAAATATCTTAGATTTAGTCAATCTAAGAACTTACATTTTTAAAAACAACTATAACTTAGTTCAGATTAATATATTACTATTTTCCAAAAGTAGTATATATTTATTGTTGAAACTCTATACTGATTTGCAAATGAAAGAAAGAAAAAGTGTAACCCCACCAACTATTAATAATTTATATTAGCATTTTTGTATAATTCCCTCTACTCCTTTATCTACCTATATTATACACATGTATTTGTAAAAATTGAATATTATGATTCATATGAGTTTGTAATTTTTAGTAATGTGTTGCAGACTTATTTTTGTGTGATTATACATTGTTCTTCAAATCATGTTTTATAGGATCCCAATGCATTGATTTTACCAATTTCTTTATTATTTGCCTTTATTGTATCTTAAAATACAGTATTAGATGGATATGAAAGAATAGATGTGACATAAATGTTTTACAGCCTAATAATAATAATAAAATGAACACCCATGAACCTAACGCCTCACTCCCAAACTCAAACATTGTCTGACAATGATCATTCTACATTGTTAAGTTTCCCAGTGTGGAATAATAACATGTGAGGAAGTTACAGGTGAATTATCCAGGTTGGACTGCAGAACTCTTGGTCCTGCCCCATGTGCTTGAGGTCAATTTTTTCCTTCTTGCCTTTATCTAGTGTCTTGGTTTTATCTATCCCTTATGAGTAACTGTTTGAATAAGGATAGGCAGACACATGGATATCACATCTTCCCCAAATAGTTTTCAGAGAAACATTGTCTTAATCCAAGTTTACCAAAGATCCATTTTCATGAAGGAAACAATAAACATTAATACAGCACCTCTTTTTAAACTTTTCATTCCAGAATAAAACCTTTGCTTTACATTTTTATAATCAAAAGTCCAGGTAATTTTTCTCCACTTATAGAAAAAAGGAAAGGCTAACTTAAAGATTTCTTCTGCTTCTATCCTATCAAGTTTTAAAAAGATTTATTTATTTTTATCAATAGATACTTTTAGATAGTTTTATCTAGATTGTTTATTACAGTTTATTAAGTCAGAGAAAATATATTTTTTTTAAGATCAAAACCAATATCTTATTCTCTTCTGGGTAATTTTATGGTATACCTAACTAATAGAAGTCTGGCATTTAGTCAACATTTGCTAAATGAATGATTGTGGTCAGTAGAATTATTCAATAATACCTCAACTGAAGCAAATTGGCAACCTATTCTATGTAAAATAAAGCTTAGCCACCCCTCAAAAAATACTTGCAAAAGTCTCTTAACACTCATATGGGGAACTTGCATTTCTCAGCCATGAGGTTTCAGTTGAGTTACCCCTCTCTGTTTCAGGGCTAAACTCATTGGCTTGAAGCAATCCTGATCTAGTCACTGAGCTTATTTCAGGGGTGAGCAGAAGTACTGGTCCAATTAAAGTACACTTCAAGACTTTTGCTGTGAATGCCAGAGCAGATCCTCTCTTCAACACTAGTTATGACTATGAGTGGCTTGGAAATAGCGAAGCATTTTTGTTAATTGGAGGGGCATGGCATAAGATCAGGGCCTCCAAAGGGAGTAAAGCCTGAGAATTGATCCTGGTGCAGTTTTGTTTCTGACCTGAAGATAGATCTAACACTGTATGTTTTTTCTGTATGTTAGCCAGTATCCCCTCCTTTTTTGCGGCTTCCAACTTTATTGCATTTCCTGTCACAATCAAAAGAATTCTAACTGATTGATTTAGTTTATTTATAGGTGATTTATTTAGTTCTTATTTCAGATACATATCTTTAGTTTATGAACAATTTGAAAAATCTCCATTTTGTGGTTTTCAGGCAAATAGTAGAGAAACCAAAATTTGAAGGGGAAAGATGGGCAGGCCCACTGTCATTAGTCAGCCATTCAGTCAGTGCATGTTTGTTAAACCTTTTAGACTAAAAGATTCATGAGGGTAATGGACTATATCATCCTTTTAATGTCTTTGTCCCCAATTCCTATGGTAATTTCTTGCACATTGTAACTGTTCAATTAACATCTAATGAATAAATGAATAAAATAATTAAGGGCATTATAATTTAGTAGGAAAAAAATCTGGATTATTGTTGCCAGAAATATTTGATAATTAAAGAAAAGCAGATTTATGTTTAAGATATTAAACTACAGATAGGCATAAATGGGTAAGGAAAAACTTTTATTATTAGTTTTGTGATCATGAGGAACTTCACTTCTCTGAACCTCATCTGTAAGATAATTGTAATATCAAGCTCAAGAATTTCTGTGAGCATTTAACGAATTAATGTATATAAAGTGCCTGTAAGAGCTCAATGCATGCTAGCTGTTAATGGTCACTGTACTTCACTTTAATAAAGCCAATTTACAAAATTGAGTCCTAGGATACTATGTTTAACAAAATAAAAAAAAAAACACTATGAAAATTTGTCCTGAGAATTTAATAAATTTTTTTTTTTTTCTTGTATGCGGGCCTCTCACCGTTGGGGCCTCTCCCGAACAGGCTCCGGACGCGCAGGCCCAGCGGCCATGGCTCACGGGCCCAGATGCTCCGCGGCATGTGGGATCCTCCCGGACCGGGGCACGAACCTGTGTCCCCTGCATCGGCAGGCGGACTCTCAACAACTGCGCCACCTGGGAAGCCCTAATAAAAGTTTTAATTGATGTATCTATATATTTATCTTACAAATTAATTCTGTGAAAATATAGAAAAATGATATAAAAATTATAACTAAATATTAAATCAATGTTATCATTGTTATCATTATGGACCATGGAATCAATGAGAATTCCCAATGCTGTAGGAATTAGTGTGGTGCATATTAATAATAAATATTTATTAATGTCCAAACATATAGTGCCTATCACATCATATGGACTAAATCACATGATATGGACTAAATACCTATTTTTATGTATTTATGTCTTTTATATATTTATTTTTTTATTTATTGTAAGATAGCTAGCTATCTAGGTCAGTATTTATAGGAAATTGGGTTTGGGGTGAGTTTTTTACTTGTCTGGTAGGTTGAATTATTTGCTTCAATTCTTTCCCCCCTCCCTGTAATCATTTGCCCTGCAACCTCTCAATTTCTACCAGCACACACAAAAAAGGAGTACACTTCCTTCCCTACCCCTCGATGTTGAGTTCACTCATGTGACTTGCTTTCGACAATGGAATTTTAGAAGGTGGAACACCATGTGTTTATGCTGTCTCTCTAGCTCTTTGCCATCACCATGAGAAGAATATACCCTGGCTAGCTACTGGCTCCAAACGGAGAATGGAGAATACGTAAGCAGAACCACCCCAGCAAACCCAAAGAGGTGAGTAAAATTCCTCTGAGAGTTTTCTGGGAAGTTTTAATACATCAAAAGATAACTGATAGAATTTAATTCCTCTGTTTTCCACAGGGCTTTTTAAAACATCTCTTCCAGGAAATCTTCTCAATACTCTTCCCTTTTCTCTAGCCTGAAAGAGATGCCTCTCCTCATGTTTGTGTATTATCCTCTCCATATCTTTATCACTGAACTTACCACATTATGCTATAATTCTGTTGATTTTGTTATAATATTTCACCAGACTGATTTTCTATAAAGCAGGAGATGTATCTTCAATTGTTTTTGAAAAAAGTCTGTGCCTCATATATAATAGCAGTCAAGTAAGGATTTAATAAACGAATTAGTTTATAGAAATAAGTCTAATACACAAAGTGAAATTACATCCACTTTGGAATGGTACAAAATAACATCTTATGGTAGATTGATTGAGTGGTCCCAATTTTTGCCTCCTATTAATAGTAATATATATCCACACCCTTGCCATGTCTCAAGGTGGGCAGAATGTATTTCATCAGCCGTTAATTTTGGTCATGACCATTTGACTAGCAATGCCAATGAACTGTTAAGCACACATGACACAGTGAGGCCTAAAAAAATAATGCAGCAGTTGAGTTTGCCCTCTTGTGCTTCTGTTATTATCACATGAAGAACATGTCCCAGGTAGCCCACTAGTCCCACTGATCCAAGAAAGACATATGGAGCGGACTTGGACCTAACTTATAGCTTGGAGCCAAGTTCAGTTTAAGTCAGCCAACTTCCAGCCAGCACACAGATGTGTGAGCAAGAATAAATGATTGTTATTTTGTAGATCAGGGTTGTGGGATGGTTTGTTACAAGCCCAATTGTGGCAATGGTTGGTACTTATTTATGAAGAGATTTTTTTCATGTGAATAGTTAATGAATAAACCTCACAGTTTATTTTATACCCACAGAGAAATTTTCTAGTGCTTATAAATTTTCAAAATCAATCAAAATGAATCTAGTATGCCTCATGACATAAAGCAAATTCTTATTGACAGAGTTATATCACCATAATAGCAGATGAGTATTTATAATTTTAATTAATTTCAAGCTATGAATCATACTATTTTTTCCTCTAGATACGTATATATGTATATATGCACAAATACACACATGCATATATATATATTTTTTTACTTGTATCTTTTGACCACTGTGAAAAAGATAATTAGGCTAAAGCAAAGCTCCTAATTATATATGTATATAATTTATATTATATATTTATATATAATTTATATATATATTTATATATAATATAAAATATATAATTATATATATAAATAATATAATTATATATAAATAATATAAATAACATATATATAATTATATATATATATACACATGTATATAATTAAGCTAATGTTTAGATATGTGGTCAACACTGCTGGTTATTTACGCCCTATTATCCATTTTCCTTCTTCTTATAGTACCGATAAGGTCATCTAGACTAAAGATTCCCAGTCTCCCTTCAAGCAAGGTATGTTTGTGTACTAGGCAATGGCATGTAAACAGACATAATCTCTGCCTCCTGTAAGTAATAACCTTAAAGAAAAGGGAAATATCTTTCCTTCCCTCTTTCCTCTTTCCTCTTGTATAGGTGGTAGTGAGTCATCTAGGAACCTATATGTGGGCAAACCACAAGAAAGAAGGAAGCTGACCCTGTGATTAATCTGTATAGTACAACTGCCATACCAGCATGGGCCTTTAACTTGTGTGAGAATAAATTTCTGTCTTGTTTGTGCCATTGGTAATACTGTATTTGACATGTGTATCATAAATATGCATCCTGTTCATCTGAGTTATTGCAATTAGATGGCCTACATTTTTACATATTTTTAAAAATTACAAAATATATGTATGTTAATGCGCTTGTGCATTGAGTAAGAAATCAGAAATTTTACCCTCTGCACTCTCCTGTCTAGGAATGACCATCTTAAGAGTTTGGTGCTATTATTGCCCTTGCCTGACTGGGCCAGTTGTCATGTCTGCATTCCTTTCTGTGTAAGGTATTAGATGTCAAACACATCTCTCCAGAGCCAGTGATCCCAAGTCCCTGGGCTTAGAGGCTGCCAAAGAGAAGAGGGGAGAGGAGGGAAGCAGAGGAAAGGAGATGGGGAGTGAGAGGAGGGGAGAAACAGAACAGGCTACTTACTGCCTCCTTGCGTTTTGAATAAGCCTGATGTAAGACTAGCATTGGTGGCTCTTCCAGTAGGTGTAGGGGTTGGGAAGCAGGGGTGGAGATCAAAGACAGTCAATTTATTGTGGATAATTTATTTATCTGGAATAGCAGAAGTGATTGAGGTGAGTATGGGCATCTGACAGCTTTCTCCCTGGTAGTGATTTATTACACTCAACTCTATTTCTGACAGGCATGTACCCTTCTAGCTCAATTTTAAAAGTTGCATTAAACTTGACTACAATTAAGAATGGGCAAAGTGACTCATTTTATGTGTCAAGTTGGCTGGGCTATGGTGCCTAAATATGTGGTCAAATATTATTTTAGATGTTTCTGTGAGGGTGTTTTTAGATGAGATTAATATTTAAATTGGTGAACTTTGAGTAAAACAGATTACCCTTCATAATGTGGATGGGTCTCATCCAGTCAGCTGAAGGCTTGAATAGAACAAAAGACAGACCTCCCCCAAGTAAGAGGGAATTCTGCCTTCGACTTGAACTGCAGCATTGACTCTTCCCAGAGTCTCCAGCCTCCTGGCCCACCCTGCATATTTTGGACTTGTTAACCTCCATAATTAGGTAAGCCGATTTCTTAAAACAAATCTCTTCATATATTCAGGGAAAACCCTGGACAATACAAAGGCATAACCAAAATAGTTACTAAATATGAATTATGTTCATATTCATTGTCTAGGAGAAACTTCAGCTCCACATGAAAGTAAGATGATGGTGATGATAATTGCAATATAGCTATACAAATTATATTATCATTCACTTTATTTAAAACCTCACAGTGTTATATTGTCCTTAACATATTACCAGCCATCTATCTTGGCCCCTATATTTTATTTATTAATTTATCAAACAAAACTATTGTGTATAGCAAACTAGTTCAACCATAAATCAAATAATTTACCATGACAAGTAAACAGGAATGTTTACCCAGTAAAGCTTTACCTTAGGTTTGGTGTGTAACTAGTGGAAAATGCTCCCTTGTACTAATGAATAGATTCAGTGAAGCTAGCCAAAGCACCTGCCAAAAATACCTTAAAAACATTCCTTTTACAGAACCCCCAAAATTAAGTGTTCAAAATGTTAATTCAGAGTACTAAGGGAACAAGCACGTACCTTGTGTTAACCAGTGTGTATATGAAGTGGGAATTCAAATTACTGAGGCTTAATTGTATAAAGATATCTGGGACCTAGCAATAATTTTTGGGTAAGGTGTTTATATAAGGCACTACTCAAGTAAGTCAATATATTTCTCTCAATTTTTTTATTCAATAAAATACCTTTCTAAATTTCCCTTTTTTTGTGGGGGAAGGGATGCTTTTATAATACACCAAGGAAAACAAGGAAATTATTATTTTTGTTATTGTTTTCAAACTTGTGGGGTCAAAAATGAATATTCTCCAAGCTTCAGGTGGAAGCCCACTCATGCTGGGACACACCAAAAAAATATTTTCCTAGATTTGAGTTCTCCATATTGATACCTATCCTTACATTTTGTGTCACAGAAAAGATCACTGAGATAAATGCCTTTCCCATGCTTTAGAGCCCATCCAGTCCCATTTCTTCAAAAATATTGTTTTACAAATTAATCATCAGTTCTTTTTTCATAGCTTCATCTTACCACTCTTCACTATTTCCTTCTCTTCTGAAAATAAATGTATATACTTAATTTCTCCTATCTTGAAACACTCTCCCTTAGCTCTGTGTACCTTGATCACAATCACTCCTTTATTTCATAGCCAGACTTCCTGCAAGGGTTGTTACAGGCTTGCTCTCTCCACCTCTTTATTCAGTAATTCAGAAATATTTCTAAGCCAAAGCTTAGAGCTTGAACTTTGCACATGTTATCAAATTCTTAACTGTCTGAGGAAATATATGTAGATATCCCTATTTTCAATTTGTAGATGAGGAAACTGAGATTAAAAGAGGCCAAAGGATTTACTGAAGGTAACCTATATCCAAAACATGTCCACCATGATATAGGTATTGTCATCCTTCCCTAAAATTGTTAACTGGTGTTCACTGATGGAGTGCTTACTCTGTTAATATGTTTAAGGCACTGGTCAAGCTCTTTACCCACTTTTTCTTGTTTATTGCTTATGACATCTCTGGGAATTGGATGCTCCCATTCATTCCTCAACCTCCATTCATCTTCCAAATTCAAATGAAATGTTTTTTTTACTTAAAAAAAATTTTTTTTCTTCCTATTTTTATTTTTAATTTTTACTGAAGTATAGTTGATTTACAATGTTGTATTAGTTTCAGGTGATTCAGCAAAGTGAATCAGTTATACATATATGTATACAACCAATCTTTTTCAGATTTTTTTCGCATATAGGCCATTACAAAGTATTGAGTAGAGTTCCCTGTGCTATACAGGAGGTCCTTATTAGTTATCTATTTTATATATAGTAGTGTGTATATGTCAATCCCAATCTCGCAATTTGTCCTTCCTCTCCCTTACCCCCTGGTAACCATAAGATTGTTTTCTACATCTGTAGCTCTATTTCTCTTTTGTAGATAAGTTCATTTGTACCTGTTTTTTAGATTGCACATATAAGCAATATCATATGATATTTATCGTTCTGACTTAACTCAGTGTGACAATCTCTAGGTCCATCCATGTTGCTGCAAATGGCATTATTTCATTCTTTTTTATGGCTAATGTTCCATTGTATATATGTACCACATCTTCTTTATCCATTCCTCTGTTGATAAATAAATGGTTTTTAAATTGTGAAAAATCTATTAATAGCCAGATCAAGTGAACACTTCTTTTTCCTTTTTATTTATTTCTCTGTGGAATTTTAGTATTTCTGAGCACTCTTTGTAGAGGAAGATACCTTCATTAATGTTAAAGTGAAAAAAAAAGAAAACCCTTGGCTTACACATATTTTTAATAGGAAAATTAGAAAATGTTAATAAAAAGGAGAAAAAAATCAATAGTAATTCTATTATTCAAAGATGATTACCATTACCATTTCACTGTATATACTTATAGATTGTTTTTCTGATACACACACACACATTAATATACACAAACAATTTTCTGGCCCCTCCATCATTATCAGTTTGCTTGAATCACTCTTTTCTGGTCCCCTGCCTATTTCCTCAAACACTACTTGTCAATCTCCTTTACTGATAGCCTCTTTTTCTCCGAATCCCTTAAGTATTTCTGTTTCCCAGGGATCTAACTCTGCTCTTCTCACTATCCATACTCTTACTGTAATATATTATCAGGCACCTGATTTCTACTTCTAGCTTCCTGTTGCAGTTTCATCACCATATAGTCAGCCTTTACTAACAATTTACTCTCTACTTTTCAAGGCTCCACCCTTCACCCAGTCTCCAAGTCAATGCCATTTGCTTTGACTTTTAATACAGCAGTACTTATTTCTATATCAATTATTTACTACCTGACAAATCATCCGAAAATTTGGTGGGTTAAAACATCAAACACTTGTGTGGATCAGCAATTGAGCTAGGCTCAGCTGTGATTCTTATGTGTCTGTAGTCATCTGAATGCTCAACTGGGTACAGATGATCTAAGATAGTATATTAGTTTTCTATTGCTACCATAATAAATTACTACAGACTTAGAGGCTTAAAATACACAAATTTATTATCGCACAATTCCATAGGTCAGAAATCTAAATTTACTCAGCTCGTTTCTCTGCTCTGGATTTCATAAGGAACAAAATCAATGTGTTGGGTAGCTGAGTTCTTATGAGAAGGCTCTAGGGAGAATCCACTTCCAAGCTCATTCAGGCTGTTGGCGGAGTCTAATTCCTTATGGTTGCAGGGCAGAGGTCCTCATTTCCTGTCAGCTGGGGGTTGACATTAGCTATTAGGTAGAGGAATTTTTTCTTCTACATATCAGAACCAGCATCAGTGTTTTGAATACTTCTCATGCTTGGAATCTCTTGGACTTCCCCTTCTGTCAGTCTCTCTGACTCATTTTTCTGCTTTTAAATGAAGCTTCAACTAGTCATATAAAAGGAAACATGTTAACTCTGGAACGCAAAATACAATTGAATTTTGTATTCACAGGGGCACAATTGAAACTTGTAGTTTTCCAGTTGATACTCCCATTCCATTTTTTCATAAGAAGGGAAGTATATTAAGATGTTCTGCTACATTTTCTTTCATTTATTCTGTCAAATTCTTTTGGTTTCAAGGTACAGAAACCAACTTAAACTAGGTCAAGTAAAAAGTTGTTTATTATAAAGCCACAGATGTCTCAGGATTCCAAAGAATGAAAATAATTAATGTTGGGCTTCATGGAATTTGGATTTGGGATGTCAGGAACTGAGACCACTCTGTTATTTTCAGAAGCCCTATGAACTCTAAAATCTGCTTTCTACCTTTCTATCTGCTGTTGTGCTACTCGGTTTCTCTTTATCTCTTACCACCTTCTTACTCTTATTGTTCAATGCCCATTAGAACCACCAGCGACAACTCTAAATTATGACTGCTCAGCATCTATTCTTATTAGTAATTGATTTTGATCTCTCTGCCTCAGTTCATTTCATGAAATATTTAGCGTTGGGCTGCCAGTGTGCCTTGACTGGCTTTGGGATAGATGATTATCCATGGTTGGACGTGAGGAGGTGAGTGAAAAGGTTGTAAGGTCTGCCTTTCAAGGGTCTATGGTTACAGTAGATTCTAGAAAATGAGTGTCTAGGAAAGTAAGTGACAGACATGTCTACTATACTTGTCAAAAATTTGGAAAGTTAAGAAGAGTTTTAAAGAATATTTAAATAATATATCATTACTCTTCTTAAATATTCATGAAGAAGATTATACTATATTTCTCTCCAGTCTCTGTATATGCATGTATATAGTTGTGATCTTATGTGTGTAGACTTTTTTGTTTTTTTGTTTTGTTATTCTGGATATAGCATAAAGATTTCCTTATATCATTAAAAACATTAAAAGATAAATTATAAATGGCTGCATTTTATTAAATTATTTGGGTATGTGATTCACTTAGCTATATTCCTCTGATATTGCAAATGTAGTATGTTTCCAGCATTATAAATATTTTGATGAAATTCTTTGTTCATAATTTTTTTTCTGCATTTTAGATTTTAATCTTTTTTTTTCTTTTCCTTTTTTTTGGTAGATTTTTGGTATGTAGTAAGGAAGCTGGGTATGAAAACTTTTAATGCTTTTGAATTTTGCCAAGTTATTGTCAAGTTTCTGAAAGGATTTTATCATTTTACAACACTGCTTCTTTTAATCCTTTGTACTCATGATCTAGTGATGCACTAAAGAAATATAATAGTCCTGAGAATATGAGTCTTGTTAAAATTTAATTCCAACTGCAAGGAGAGAGATCTAGTTTTGTACTTTATCCAACTAAAAAACATACGTTCTATGAAATAGTGGCAGAGTCATGAAAAGTACTAGCCATCTTTTTTTGTGTGAAATATCTGTTATAATTACATTTGTTTGCATCAGTTATCTTCACATCATTGCCTCAACATAGCCTGAGCATAATGTGATGAATTGTTTCAGGTTGGTCACTCTATAGATAATGTTCTTGTGCTTTTTATAGCAGAAAACTATTTATGACCTTTCTCAATCTTTATACTAGTATTAAATTGTATTATCTAGCCTAAAATAATGACCTCATCAGTGATTGGCATCATATTCTCTGTGTCCTCATACTGGATGGCCACTCTGATGTCTCATAATCTTAAACCCTATGACTGATGATCTTTCTAGAGGAAACTCCTCAGAAAATAAAGTGACAGCATAAAGATTGAGGGCTGGCTCTGAAGTCACACAGACATGGTTTCATACCACATATCTGTTTCTGTTACATATTAGCCTGGATGACCTAAGGTAAATTATGCAACTTGTCTAATTCTTTTTCCTCATCTGTAAAATAGGAATAATGCTAGAACTCATCTCATGTCGTTGTTGTGAGGAGTAAATGAATTAATGCATGTCTGTTACTTGGACCATAGTAAGCACTCAAAATGTTAGTTAATATTATCAATTTAATAAGCTAATAAATGTTAGCCATTAACTATTTCTATCCTATTTGCTCTTTATTATTTTTACTTTATGTAAACCTTTATTCTCTGAAGTAAACAAAAACAATCCATTTCCTACTTCAGCTTTATTTTCTCCATATTCACTTTCAAATCTTTTTGGATTATTAGTTTTAATGATAAAATTTCCCCTACGTAAATCCATAATGTAAATTGGAAGTCCATCCAATATTATTAAAATGGATTTTTTAAAAGATCACATCATTAGTTCTAGTAAAAACTTAAACTTAGTAAAATTAATATTGAGTCACTCCACCCATATTGCTTATTCAGCAGCACATTTGTGTCCACACATGATGACAAGTGGCCAAAAGTTGCAATCTTCTAGTTATAAGATAAATAAGTACTAGGGATGTAATGTACAATATACATGATTAATATAATTAACACAGCTGTATATTACATATAAAACTTGTTAAGAGAGTAAATCCTGAGTTCTTATCACAAGGAAAAGTTTTTTTCTTTTATTTTATATCTATATGAGATGATGGATATTGATTAAACATCATGGGAATCATTTCATGATGTATGGAAGTCAAATCATCATGCTGTACACCTTAAACTTACACAGTGCTGAATGTCAATTATATCCCAGTAAAACTGGAAGAAAATCATTTTAAAAAATACACATGGTGGTATAGTACAGAATTGAGTAAAAACAAAGCCACCACGTACATTTTTACTGAGTTAAAATCAACTAATTGTCGAAGAAGGAAAAAAATCAACTAATTGTCTTTATGAATGAATGATGACAAAGAGAAAAGCCTCCCCTGACATTTGGGAGTTGGCCTGATACTATCAACCAGGCTTTAGTGTTCCTATTAACTGCCCTGACATTCCTAGCTAAATGATGGTGTTCTCTTTTTGCACATAGAATAATTTCATAGAATGCCAACATCAGAGAGGGCCACTCTGTGACCATGAAAGAGCAAGACAAAAACAAGCCCACTTAATAATCATGTCTGAATACAAACAAAACATCAATAATTGTGGAAGCCACAGGTAGCAAACACTTCCCTCTTCTAGCTAATATGAGTGACTGTTTCTTCTTTACCAATTATAGCTTTAGCCTCACTCTAGTGTACCTTTCTTATAAATAACATTTATTGAGATACCCAATTGTAAAATTGTCCCATTTTCTGACAGAACCAAATTCAGGGCCTCACCCCTTGTACCCTCCCCCAACTCATCCAACTATAGCCCAGCTCTTATAAGTGATTTCTAACATCCCCTTACTGAAAACTTCCACAGTTCTCCATAGTATACATTCTCTCTCATAGCACCAAGCAGTAAAACCTAACTTGTTCAACTATAGGTATGTTCCTTGTGGTCTTTTTCTAGAGGGTATGACAGAACATAAAAGTTGACAACATACCCAGATTTTCTTTACTTTTACCCAACATTAATTGTTATCCATTTTGTTGAATAGTAAGGCCACTTTTAAAGTGTCATAGTTGGTTCTTTAACATTAAAGTTTGAAAATTTTGTACAGTTTTTATAGCTTCAAAAAATTCAGTTCTGCCAATTGGTGGTTGCCAGAGGCAAGGGGTGAGGGTGGGAGAAATGGGTGAAGGTGGTCAAAAGGTACAAACTTCCAGCTATAAAACGTAAGTCTTGGGGATATAATGTAGAGTGTGGTCACTATAGATAAAAATACTATATTGTATATTTGAAAGTTGCTAAGAGAGTAGATCTTTAAAGTTCTCATCACACACACAAAAAAAAACTTTGTAAGGTGATAGATGTTAAATTAGTCTTATCGTGGTGACCATTTTGCAACATATACATATATTGCATTATTATCTTGTACACCTGAAAATGTTATATATCACATGTCTCAATACAATTTTTTTTAAAAATTCCATTCTGTTTCTTCATTTAGTGATTGCCAATTGCCATGCATGTTCTCTTATATTTAATGATATCCCTCAAATGCTGTGCTTACCAAACAAATACTCTTGGATAGCATTCAGTTTCTTTAAAGTAAGTTCATTTAAGAGCTAATTAGAGCCACATTCTGAATTAGAATACACTATTTAGTAGCATGCTGAGACAATGGTTGTGATTGCAGAGTACAATGTGAAAACTTTATAATGCTGTATTTTTAGTAGAATAAAATAAGATATAGTTAGTTACACTAATTTTTATATTGAACTACTGCCTAGAAGAATTGTTTAATCACTAGTTCCAAGGACAATAATATTTAACAAGATAAACATTTAAGTAAATGGAGATTTTTAATACTCTGCTATCAATTGCAAATTCAATTTAATAGGGAAAACTTTCTCATGAATTCTTTTTTCACTATCTCATCTAACCCACTTAAGCTAGTTTGGGCATTTTTTCCCCCTAATTCTTACAAAATGTCAGGGAGTGGAAAATGAAATAATATTTCTATTTGTACCCCTTACAAATGCAATGTTTTATCTATCAAAGATTATGTTTAACTCCTACTTTGTCATAAAATATATATGTTATAGCAATATGAGATAATCTTTTTTTATATTTATAGTAATTAACCATCTAGATGGACAATAATATGTTCAATGGAATTGCAGAAATTTCGAACAAAGCTAAATTTGTATTTAGGTCAATTAGATCTTTTAAATTAATCACTATAGACCAGCAGTACTAGACCCTATTCAGGGGAGGCATAAGCAAATAGGATAAATACTATTTTCTTTAAGAGTCTTTTAGTATGACTTAGTTATTCTGAGTTAAAGGAGAAGAATTTGTATGTGGGAAAAGAATTGAAAATAATAATAATAGACATTTATTGAGGACTTACCATGAATCTCTGATATGTAAAATACTCAGAAGAGTATTATTCCAGAGATAAAATCACTAAAAATAATTGTACTTAAAAATGTAATTAGAGACCATATTCCTGTAGAATATTTTCCCCCTTTAGTTTATTAAGAACAGAGATGACTTAGTTTGTTAAGGAAGATTGTTAAAGATTTCAATTTGAGATTCAAGTATTAATCAGAATGTTCTTTTCTTTAATCTCTAGCCTCTATTATCTGTAAGTTGTTTAGCTACTTTAAAAAATTGTATTGACTTTTGGTTCTTTCTCTGTGGTTTATTCAGAGAATAAATAGTATTAAAGTAGAACTTTAAAAATTGGAGCAAAAAAATTAAAGTACAGATTTTAAAAGGATAAATGTCAAGATCTTAATGGTCTCTCCCCCCAAAAGTATAGTTAATTACTTTTACACTGGAGATACAAGGGTCCAGTTGAGATCTAATTCTAAACTTTGCCCAGTCTTTTCAGCAGCTTTTACAGAAAAGAGCAAAGGGTTGATGATGAAATGATCACAGCTTTTGAAATTTGTAAAATATTCCTGAACCTCTGCTTTGAGTCTAACTTGCCATACAGATCTGGACAGAACTGGGGGCATTCTTGTAGTACATTATAGTTCTTCAAAATGTAGGATAATTAACTTTGGTGCGGGATGTAGGTTGGTTTTTGCAGACTAGTTATTAGACTCTTTCTGTTGGTAAGCCTGTGCCTGGAGGATTGCTATCTCTATTCTAAACCATGAAGTTTAGGGGAAGTTAAAAATGTTCCTGTTGGGTAAGCAAAGAAAGGAAGGATGAGAAAGCTATGGATAGTGAAGTTAGTGACAGTGAGAGTGTGACAGATGTTTATGTGATTAGATGAGCAATGTAGCAAATTAAGTTATCACATTTCATCCAACTGAAGATGCATTTTTTTTTCAAATACTAGCATGTCTAAAATTAGAACGCATCTTACAATGGCTGTCAACTAAGTGTCAGTTGTGGTATACTAGTTAATGCCTGCACATGTGCAAACTAGGCATAGCTATTTATATTTAATTCACCTAACTGAGTTATGTGTGTTTTTGGAAATATATCTATTGTTACTACACTTTAAACTATGCAACCGAAGCAGGAGAGATTACCAAGTCTGTTGAAATAGATAAAACAAATTGTAAAGACAGGCTAGAATGACCAAATTCATGCATCACACAAGATATAAAGTATTGAAACATCAATTTGTTTAAAAACTCCCTGTTGTTTTTTAACAAAAGCTGCTTAATTTCCAGCAAAACGTAATTCAACTGAGAAAAAACTAAAACTATGAGCTTTCAAATAGAAAAGCATCAGCATCACAACTTTCAGAATGAATATCAGAAACTTGAAAGACAAATCTTGGAGACAACAAAACAGGAGTCTTTTAAGAAATGCTGCATCACCAACAAAATTTGATGAAACAGAGAATAATATTGTGTTGAAAGTCATGGAAAACAACGACTCCAAATTAAAAACAAAATATAGTAGAGTTAGATTTTATGAAGAAGTTTTTAGGAATAAGCCAATTTCCTTAACTAACATTTTCCTCATGTGATATATGTTAAATATCTATACCTAAATAGATATGTTTTCAATAAAAATTAGAAGTGAAAGAGCATTTATAACTAGTGTTAGTGCAAGTTCATGTGCCCGAAGCACAGTGAGGCCAAACAAATTGGAACGTCAGGAGTTTGGAGTAGAGAAAGGTTTATTGCAGGGCCATGCAAGGAGATGGGTGGCTCATATCCTAAAAAGCCCTGAGCTCCCCAAAGGGTTTTGGCAAAGCATTTTTAAAAGCCAGGTTGCGGGCCTGGGGTGGGTGTGGGTGTGTCGCAGGGTACGTGATCTGTTCATGCATGTTCTGTCTGGCTGATGTTGAGGGAACAGGGTGGTGTCACAGGGTTAACATTATCAGTCCTTAGGCTCCAGGAGGCTCATGGTCATCAAGTAGTTAACATCTTCCATTCGGTCAGGGGTTTTCACATCTGTAAAACAATTCAGGAAATGTGCATCAAATACTGTTATCTAGATACTTCAGAGAGGAGCTAAAGCAAAGGATATGGGGGAAGGCCTCATAGGGTCCTGCTTGGTTACATTAGGAGCATTTGCTAATACTGTATCATAAAAGATAGTGGGACATCTTCTAATACAATAATTTATTATAACTGCCATGATCTAATAGTATAGTATTTTAAAGCACTTTTTAAAAATGTCTTAAGCCCAAATTTAAGGATATGTAATATTTAAATATTAAAATCCCCATGTATTGGTTGATCCCTTTTGCCCATCTGGTATTACAGAAGTATTAGGCTATCCCTTGTTGAATCTTCCTCACCTGTTTGTCTAATAACAGAGGAAAAGGAAGAGTGACTACATTATCATAATCATGGCTTACAGTGATTGAATACCTCCAGTTATTGAGCTGAGTGTTCTTTGTGGGCTACCTCATATAATCCTGGCAAAGATCTGAACAAGACATAATTCTATACACCATTCTAGTATGCAAATGAGGAAACTGAAGCTGAGAGAAATTACGCTCAACGTCACATACTTAGTACACAGTGGAGTCTGTATTTAAATTCAGGCAATCTGGCTCCAGAGTCTGTGCTCTTCACCTCTGTTCTATGCAGGGAGGTTATATTGCATAGTGATTAAAGCATAGACACAGAAGACTGATTGGTTGGGTTAAAATTCCACTCTGTCACTAACCAGTTGTGTGACTTTAGAAAAATGACTTGACCGCTCTGTCTCAATTGTCTCTTCTGCAAAATGGTTATGAAAATAGTAATAATAGTATCTTCCTCATTAGGATGTTTTAAGGATAAATAAGTTAATATATGTAAAGCATTTAGAACAATGTCTGGTATATGACTTGCATTATCTAAATGTTAACTAATATTATACAATCTCCTTTATATTATGATTGGCCGGAAGGCGGATTATCTGCCCTGAAAGAAACAACCTGATGATCTCAGAAAAATCTATCTGTACACACTCATTGTCAGCAGAATACCAAGTGAGATGGCTCTTTTCCAGTTGTTCTATTTCATTGAAAAATTAGGATTAAAGGTCAGCATTTTTTTTAATGAGTTTTCCTATAGCCACATTAACCCTACTCTTTAAATTGGTGCTCAGTGGATCTTTGTATTTTCTCATTCATGTTAGCAAATACAAATTTAAAGTCATTGTTATATTCCCCTCTTTTGGAACTAGATATGAGTACTCTAAAGTTTGCTTCATATTGTTAAATGCTTTTTTCCCCCAATGTGAGAATGCTAAGAAAGTTTAAAAGGACACCTGAAAAATCACAAGAACAGGTCATATAGGTATAGAGATTATTATTGAAATGTACTTAATGTTGTATTCTTTTTCCAAGAATTGTGTTGTCATAAACCCTTCTTGATAGAACCAAGTATTTGTTTTGGCCCTGAAAGTTACCCATGCTTTAGGGAATCATATTATAACATAGAGGGTAGATTACACAGTGACACAGATCTGGATTTTAATCCTTGTTCTGTTAATTACTAGTTGTATGACTTTGAGGAAATTGTTTAACTTTTATGAGTTTCTGTTTCTTAGTGAGCATTGAATAAATATCTATTTTATAGGCCAGTTGTGAGGATTAAAAAAGTAAATTAATATAAAATATCTAATACAGAGACTCGAAAACAATTGTTTACTGTTCTCCTGTTTCCTTACACCCATCCTCTGCCCCAGGCTTTTTCAAAAAGTAGGACCACTGCTAGGATGTATGGGACACCAAGAAAATACTTCTGATGTGTCTCACTGTAGAAATAAGTAAATTGACTTTAAAAACTACAAAATTCATGGGCCCTTAGGACGCATAGTGATATATTAATGAAGATTTAGAATAGCGGCTAAAGAAGAGGCACATACATATTTATTTATTGCCAATCAGTGCAAATAAAGATTCTTCATAGTATTCAGACACTATCCCCTCCTGTTTAAGTTTAGGAACCATTTCTTTTCGTTCTTTATTGTCAAAGGTGTGATTCCTGTCTAACGTCATAGCTCCCACCACAAGAATGAGATATCAATGCTTATTTTTCACAAGGCCATGGCTCTTTAAAACATATTTTTGTTGGAACAATACTGGTCTTTTTGCCTCTGCATTTCCAATACTATTTATTTAATGCTGGTGTTAAAAAACAAACAAACAAAAAAACCTCCAAAATTCAACTGAGTAAAGATCTAATTGGCTTTATTCAACAATTCAAGTATCAGGCAGCATCCCATCTAGAAAATAGAGAGGAGCTCTGAAGAGCTGTACAAAATGAAAATCTTTATAGGCATAAGGGGTGGGAAAAGGAAGCTCTAGCAAGGAGTGGATTGTTTCAGGCAAGGTCACCAGCAGTATGTGCAGTTAGGTCCCCATTTCATTTCTAATCCTTTTTATTTGGGCCTTCCCTCTTTTCACTTGATCAATTTTATACATTTTATTGACTATTAATTTTTTTGAAAAATGATTTTTTCTGTATTTGTTCTCTATTTTGTTGTTCCATAGTTTTTGTTTTTATCTTTATTACTTCTTTCCTTCTACTTTTGTATCTAATTTGCTGTTTTATTTTTCTAAATTATTATGATTATTGATTTCTCATTTTTACTATATGCATTTAAGGCTATAACTATTCTTCTATATATGACTTTGACTATAGCATCCAAGTTTTAATATAGTAATTTTAATCAGTTCAAAAATATTTTCTGATTATAATTAGTATTTCTACCTTGGCCCATGAAGCAATGTGAAGTTTTTCTTGATTTGCAAACGTATAATGATTTTTTAGTTATTTGTGGGTTAGTTATTTATTCAGCTTAATTTCACTGTGATCAGGTAGTGTGGTATGTATGTTATTAATATTTCAGAACTTTTAAGACTAGCTTTAAGGCTCAGTATATGGTTGTATTTCATCAATGTGTGATAAAATCTGTCACTATGATGATAAATTTTATGTAGTTCTATTAAAAGTACTTTTATATATATTTGGATCTATAAAAGTTTAGAAGTGTTGTGTAATCTTGATAAATTAAAACATCGTTTATGGACCTTCTTTAGCTCTAGGGAGATATCTATATCTGTATCTATATTCTTTTTTTTTTGTATCTATATTCTTAAATGCAACTTTTAGTTTATAATTACTATAGTTATGTGAGCATTACTTTGTTTAGCATTTGCCTTATTTTTTTCCAAATTGGTTTTCAACCTTTCAGCATCTCCTGCTGATTTTCATCATATTTAGTATAATTAACAAACTAAATATTTTGACTCTGTGCTTTACCATTTTTCCCTTAATGGGCAAAAGAAAATGAAAGGTATCTCTAAAGGGAAAAACAGAATTTCTGTGATAATTAAATGTATTTTAATTATTTTAATTTTAGTATTTTAAAATTATTTTAATTTTATTTTGTTTAATTTTTAGTATTTTATTTAATTTTAGTATTTTCAAAACTATTATATAATAGAGATATATGAAGTATGTATGTGAAGATATATGAAATAGATATATGTGAAGATATATTATTAGTCATTCATAATTCAAAGTATGCAAATTTAACTTAGATAAAAAATAAAAGGTTATGCTCATTGAAGGCCCTGTTGTACCTATCCCACCAAAGACTATCTGATGAAATTATTGAAGGAATTTCTGTAGTATTAAACACATAACAGTTTGTGAGAACAATTCAATATCAAAAAATTTTAACTACACTAGATGTTGTAAGATTTTTAGTAATCTACCATCTTAGAAATGACTTATAAAAACACTACACACAGCATATGCAATTTTTTTTCTGGCCCTGGATAAAGAGTTTGAGAATTTCCATCCCATGATTCATAATCCACATCACATGAAATAGAAGAAAAACTGAGGTTTGAGACCATTATCACAGTGTTAGGAAAGATATGCTTAATTTGTCTATAGTCCATATAACTGCTTTCCCACATTCATTCCTGACCTCCACGCCACACATCTATGTCCTTAACTTCGTTCTACAGAGAAAGAAAACCAGTGCCAACTCTGGGATATTTTAAAGGTTATCATTATACATCTTCCCCCAATATCTGGAAGTGTACATATGGATACAAGAAGGAAATGTTGTATTTCCAGGAGCACAATAACTGACACTGAATTCAGCCAATATCTACAAGTAGGGGATGGATAAAGATTTACAGATTTTTTTTTTTATGATGGCATTCTTCTAGCCCTTTTTGAATTGTATTGTTCAATTGATAGTTTGATCCTGCAATATTCCTAAGCAGATTGTATGGTTGTTAATATTATAAAATAGCATATTTAAATAAGTATCCTGGGACTTCCCTGGTGGTCCAGTGGTAAAGAATCCGTGTTCCAATGCAGGGGATGCAGGTTCGATCCCTAGTCGGGGAACTAAGATCCCACATGCTGCGGGGCAACTAAGCCTGCATGCCACAACTACTGAGCTCGCGTGCCTCAACAAGAGAGCCCGCGTGCTGCAAACTACAGAGCCCACGTGCTCTGGAACCTGCGTGCCACAACTAGAGAGAAGCCAGCGGGCCACGACAAAGAACCGTGCTGCAATGAAAGATCCCGCATGCCTCAATGAAGATCCTGCATGCCTCAATGAAGATCCTGCATGCCTCAGTGAAGATCCCGCATGCCTCAACTAAGACCTAATGCAGCCAAAAAATAAATAAAATAGAGAAATATTAAATAAATAAGTAAATAAATATCCTGAGAATTTTAGAAGGCCCCTTAAAATGAGGGGGACCCTTTACAAACGTGATTTTAAGACTAATTTTCCTGACCCTTAGTTTTGCATAGTATTATTATTTTTTTTAATGGGAAAAACATTTATTCTATAAATCAGGTGCTGGAGTTTAACCTTTGATTTCAATACCCTGGTAACCTTGAATACATTACTTAAAGTTGATGAATGTCATTTCTCTTTCCGACATAATGTGGCTAATAATACATACATGTGTTCTCTATACCTATTTGCTTTTGAAGTACTATCTTCAAGTCTTTACTGTTTTTTTATTTGCCTTTGTTGACAGAAGGTGAAGATAAGGCTAGTGAATCATGTTTTTTTTTTTTAAATATTATTTAACAGTATTAAGTAGCATTGTTCTGCATTCTAAAATCTGTCTAGGAAATCCCTGAAGATCAAATGACAATAGAGTCTTTTAAGGTAGAAAGGAAGATAAGTGTTATTGGATGAAAGCTATATATTTAAAAAATCATGTCCAAAGTCACTTCTTTATGCAATTAGGTAAGAGTCCTTTAAGTGCTATTTATAGGTACTAACAGATATTTTGTTTATGTGAAATCTCTAGGATATAGGAAAGCTTTTTGAACTTTATCAGTTAGCTTTTACTTCTTGGTAAACTACCCTAAAGTTAGCAGCTTAAGACAGCAACTATTTATTTGCTTATGAATCTGGGGTGGCCTCAACTGGGCAGTTCTGTTCTGGACCAGGCTTGACTAATCTTGGCAAGATTCATTCATGTGCCTATGATCAGTTGGTGGGTTGGCTGGGGCTGGTTTGCTTATAATGGTATTGACTAGGAAAACTGGGATAACTGGAATCCCTTTGATATAGTCTCTCAAACCTTTACCAACCTAGGTCAGGCTTATCACATGTTGGTGTCAGAATTTCAAGAGCAAGAGAAGGAGTTACAAAGCTTCTTGAGGCCAATGCTTAGAACTCAACAGCTCAACAGCACTTCTGGCATGTTCTTTTAGTCAAAGTAAGTCATAAGACATGCCCAGATTCAAGAGGTGAAAAAGTACACTCCAATTTTTGATGGAAAGGATTTAAGAACTGTCCATCTTTTAAATCTACTACACCAAGTAAAGTGTCCAAAGAATTTAAATCAGCTCTCTATCTCTGATGTCCAAACATTGTGAACAAAAATTGAAAAATTCACTCAACATTTAAATATTTTGTTCACAAATTTTGATAATAGCTGGAAATAAATTATACCACCTTAAATAAATTTTCCTGAATGTTGGACATTATAATTCTTCCAGTCTTTGTTAGAGGACATAAAACTTTAAAAAGTTATTAATATAGGAAATTTTAATATTCCTTATTAGTACTCATAAGTAGTGTGATGGAGAATAGAACATTGGCTGAAACAAGGTTTTGAATTATTTATGGATTCTATTTTCCATTTGTCTCTACCTTTATTATTGCAAAAATTTATGTTCTCTATTGGAATTGATAAGAACATTTGACAACTTGATTTAAGAAATGTTTTATTAAAAATGAAGATTTTTACGGAAACTCCTGAATATGCAACCTCAGTAGAATTTTACATAAACGAAGAAATAAATGGAAATACTGATGAACTAAACGTGAATTAATCCTTCAGGGTTTTTTGGCAAAACTGCAAACTTAATTCAGGTAATTAAATGTTTTTCACAGCCCTAGCTTGGTCATCCTCTATTTATAATCCTTAACCTAGCACAAGCACTACATTAGAGGCTTAAAAAAATGAAGTTCTAAAGAATGACAACCTTCAGAAAAATGTGTTTACTGCTAGAGCATAATGAATATATTTTATAGAATTTTGTATTTTGTTAAAAATGTGCATTATTTTACTTATTTATAATTTTATCAGCATTGCAAAATCCAAGTATATATAATTTATATACCTATTCAAATACAGTTTATAGATGACAAAACTTTAAAAGATTTTATGAACATTATTGTACAAAAATAAATTATAATGCATTATTTTTTACTAGTTATTGAACTGTTGAAAAATGAAAGAGTAAAGTGAGGGATTATAGTCAAAGATGGCTAGTTCCAATTCATCCAGGAAAATATGGGGTAAGATTACAAAAATGTGGGTGGACAAAACTTTCTAGTTCAGGAAACAGACAAGGAAAGAGCTTAAAACCATATAGTTTTTAGAGAGATTGATGAGACTATTTTTCAGAGTATACATATGAAAACTGAGTCTTGGACTTAGGGTTGTAAAACTAACAACTGTCATTTATTGATTGAAACTCAAATTTTATAACTTTAAGCCCAGTGTTCTTTGTTCAATACCAAAGTATGGAAGGAGGAAGATGAATAAGCTTCAGTGTCTTTGTATCACATTTTAAAATGTTTACCCTACTTAACGACTTTATTGTTATTCTGAAGATTATCAATAAAAAGAGTTTTGATGATTTTTATTTCTAATAATAAATGTCAAAAATCGGGACACTTACAAACCACCTTTTCCCCGAATGTCTACATTCCTGTTGGCTCATAATACAAAACATGGGTCAACCTCATTTCTGTCTCCCTCATATACATAAACATAAATGCACACACCCACACACAAGCATATCACCTGAAAATGTTAAAGATAATTTTTCCTTCCTCATCGTTACTGGGGCAAATTGTTTCTCAAGACATACACTTTGAGTTCATTTTAGAACCTCTTTTTTCATTTAATTTCCACATCACAAAATCCTTCCCTAATAACTCAAAATAAATCTTTCTAAATAGCTATTTTCCATTTTCAGACCTCCTAATGACCTCCCAGTCTGCTTTTGCCCTCTCCCTTGTGCCATCTCCCTAATTCATCTTTACAATCTGGGCCCTATATTCTCCCACAATATCCCGAATTTCAGCTATACTATACCATTTGATCTTTCTCCAACAAACTGCTTTCTCATGGCTCCATGCCTTTGCTTATTCCATTCCTATACCTCCAACACCCTTCTCCACTTCCACTGTTTCATAAAAACTCAGTCATCCTTTAAGACCTGACTCAGATATGCGTTCTTGTGTTCCATAAATGGCTCCTCCAGCAGCAGTAAAACTATCTTCTGGTATACCAGGTGTCCTTATAGGACAGTTAGGTTAAATCAAACTTTATGATAAGCCCTGAAATCCCCCATGGCTGAAATAAACAAACAAATGTCCCCTGTAGTGCTATGGATTGAGAATAAAATACTGGTTAGGGAAGGTAGATTGTGTTTCGTTACATTGTGAACAAAGTCTATTTTAGACTCTTTCTATCCCCGTTCCATTCCACTCATATGTGTTGAATTGTATAGAAGACAGAAAAATCTCAATATTGTCAAATCACCCAATGCTCAATAATACCTTTTCTTTTTGGAAAATTCTATCACTATAAAAAACTAAATGTGTTTACCCCAAGGGCTACTACTCCCAAATAATTTTGAAAAATTATATTTAATCGTATATATTTTTAAGATGACTTCTATATATTTTATAAGCTTAAAGCTTAGTGGATTGCAAATAATATAATTGTTGTTGTATTATAAACATTTCATTTAAAAAAAGTTAGATCACATTTTTGCGTCTATAAAATAGACCTGAAATGCCTTAGCAATTTAATACTTACTGTCCTGGTTGAATAGTTACCCCCCCCCCGCCCCCAAATCATGTCTGGAATTATTTATAATACTTGGTTATGACAACCCTAGGGGACTAATGCAGATTTTGGTACTGAGAGTAGGGTGCTATTTTAACAAATATCTAAAAATTTGTGGGTGGTTTTGGAATTGAATAATGGGTAGAAGCTGGAAGAGTTTTGAAATGCATGATCAAAAAAATCTAGATTGTCTTGAAGAGAGTGTTGGTAGAAATATGGACATTAAAGGCCATTTTGGTGAGGACTCAGAGAAATAATGAACATGTTATTGAACATTAGAGGAAAGGAAATCTTTGTTATAAAGTGGCAGAAAACTTGACTAAATTGTGTTCTGCTGTTGAAGGGAAAGTAGAACTGTTAGTGATGAATTTGGATATTTGGTTGTGGAGAGTTGATGAATATAGATGCAAAAATTCTCAACAAAATGTTAGCACCACATATTGAAGAGACTGTCTTTTCTCCAATGTATATTCTTGCCTCCTTTGTCATAGATTAATTGACCATAGGTGTGTGGTTTGTTTCTGGGCTCTCTATTCTGTTCCATTGATCTATGTGTCTGTTTTTGTGCATCATGCTGTTTTGACTACTGTGGTTTTGTAGTATAGTCTGACATACCTCCAGCTTTGTTCTTTTTTTATCAAGATTGCTTTGGCCAGTTGGTGTCTTTTGTGGTTCCATATGAATTTCAGGATTATTTGTTCTAGTTCTGTGAAAAATGTCATGGGCATTTTGATAAGGATTAAACTGAATATGTATATTTCTTTGGGTAATATGGCCATTTTAACAATATTAATTCTTCCAGTCCAAGAACATGGGATATCTTTCCACTTCTTTGTATCATCTTCAATTTCCTTCATCAGTGTTTTATAGTTTTCAGAGTATAGGTTTTTTACCTCCTTGGTTAAGTTTATTCCTAGGTGTTTTATTATTTTTAATGCAATTTTAAACAGGTTTTTTTTTTAACTTTCTCTTTGTGATAGTTCATTATTAGTGTGTAGAAAAGCAACAGATTTCTGTATATTAATCTTGTATCCTGCAACTTTGCTGAATTCATTTACTGGTTCTAAAAGTTTTTGGGTGGAGACTTTAGGGTTTTCTATATAAAGTATGATATCATCTGCCAATAGTGACAGTTTTACTTCTTCACTTCCAATTTGAATACCTTTTATTTCTTTTTCTTGTAGGATTGCTGTAGCTAGGACTTCCAATACTATGTTAAATAGAAGTGGGAAGAGTGGGCATTCTTGTCTTGTTCCTGAAGTTAGAGGAAAGGCTTACAACTTTTCACCAGTGGGTATGTTAGCTGTGGGTTTGTCATACATGACCTTTATTATGTGGAGATATGCTCCCTCTGTACCCACTTTCATGAGAGTTTTTATCATGAATGGGTGTTGAATTTTGTCAAATGTTTTTTCAGTGTCAATTGAGATGATCATGTGATTTGTATTCTTCCCTTTTAAATTTAATTTTTATTTTATATTGCAGTATAGTTGATGTACAATGTTATGTTAGTTTTAGGTGTACAGCAAACATATACATATATCCATTATTTTTCAGATTCTTTTCCCATATAGGTTATTACAGAATATTGAGTTCCCTGTGCTATATAGTAGGTCCTTGCTGATCATTTATTTTATATATAGTAGTATGTAAATGTTAATCCCAGTCTTCTAATTTATCCCTCCATATCCCTCCCCCACAGGTTTCCCCTTTGGTAACCATAAGTTTGTTTTCAAGGTCTATGAATCTTTTTCTGTTTTGTAAATAAGTTCATTTGTATCATTTTTTTTTAGATTCCACATATAAGTGATATCATATGATATTTGTCTTTCTCTGTCTGACTTACTTCATATGATAAACTCTAAGTCCATTCATGTTGTTGCGAATGGCATTATTTCATTATTTTTTAAGGCTAAGTAATATTCCATTGTATATATGTAGTACATCTTTTTTATTCATTCCTCTGTTGATGGACATTTAGGTTGCTTCCATGTCATGGTTATTGTAAATGAAATGAACATTGGGGGTGCATGTATCTTTTCAAATTATGGTTTTCTCCAGATATATGCCCAGGAGTGGATTTCTGGCTCATATGGTAGTTCCATTTTTAGTTTTTTAAGGAACCTCCATACTGTTCTCTATAGTGGTTGTACCAATTTACATTCCCACCAGTAGTGTAGGAGGGTTCTCTTTTCTCCACCCCCTCTCCAGTATTTATTGTTTGTAGACTTTTTGATGATGGCCATTATGACCAGTGTGAGGTGATACCTCATTATGATTTTGATTTGCATTTCTCTAATAATTAGTGATGTTGAGCATCTTTTCATGTGCTTTTGGCCATCTGTATGTCTTCTTTAGAGAAATGTCTATTTAGATCTTCTGCCCATTTTTTGACTGGGTTATTTTTTTTGATATAGAGTTGCATGAGCTATTATCCTTTCCTTTGTTAATATGGTGTAACACATTGATTTGCAAATATTGAGCCATCCTTGCATCCCTGGAATAAATCCAAATTGATGATGGTGTATGATCCTTTTTATATATTGTTGGATTTGGCTTGCTAATATTCATAGAAACATTGGCCTGTAATTTTCTTTTTGTGTTGTGTCTTTATCTGTTTTTAGTCTCAGGGTAATTAATGGTGGTCTCACAGGATGTATTTGGGAGTATTTCATCTTCTTCAATATTTTGGGATAGTTTGAGAGGGATAGGTGTTAAACCTTTTTGAATGTCCTATTTATTTTTGCTTTTGTTGCATTTTTTTTTGTGGGGGTGGGGGGTCAGATCCAAAAAAATCATTGCCAAGACCCATGTCAAGGAACTTATCTCTTATGTTTTATTCTGGTAGTTTTATGGTTTCAGGTCTTGCATTTAAGTCTTTAATCCATTTTGAGTTAATTTTTGTGCATGGTGTAGACAGTGGTGTAGTTTCATTATTTTTTTCATGTGACCATCCAGTTTTCTCAACACAATTTATTGAAGAGACTGTCCTTTTCCACTCTATATTCTTGGCTCCTTTGTCATAAATTAATTGAGCATATATGCATAGGTTTATTTCTGGGCTTTCTATTTGGTTCCATTGAGCTATGTGTCTGATTTTTTGCCAATACCATACTGTTTTGATTACTATAGCTTTGTAATATAGTTTGTAATCAGGACCTGTGATACCTCCAGCTATGTTCTTCTTTCTCCATATTGTTTTGGCTCTTTGGGGTCTGTTTTAGTTTCATACAAATTTTAGGGTTTTTTTTTTTTGTTCTATTTCTGTGAATAATACCACTGGAATTTTGATAGGGATTGCACTGAATCTGTGGATTGCTTTGGGTACTATGGGCATTTTAACACTATTAATTCTTCTAATCCATGAGACATGGAATGTCTTTTCATTTATTTGTATCTTCTTCAATTTCTTTCATCAATGTCTTATAGTTTTCAGTGTATATGTTTTTCATATCCTTGGTTAAATTCATTCCTAGGCATTTATTCCTTTTGATGACATTGTACCTGGAATTGTGTTCTTAATTTCTCTTTCTGATAGTACATTATTAGGGTATATAAATGCAGCTGATTTTTGTATATTGATTTTGTATTCTGCAGCTTTACTGAACTTGTTTATTAGTTCTAATAGGTATTTTTTAGTGGAGTCTTTAGGGTTTTCTGCATATGATATCATGTCATCTACAAATAGTGACAGTTTTACTTCTTCCTTTCCAATTTGGAAACCTTGCCTTTATTTTATTGCCTGATATCTCCAGCTAGGACAAAAAGTCTACTTTTTTATAATTCTTTTTTATCCTAGATTTCAGAAGCTTATTTTTCAAAGGAATAGTTCTTTGTCAACAAACCGTATCTTATTATTTTCAAGAGATTCTGCCTAGTTTTATTGGGGACTATTTATAGATCATAAACATATTCTTAAATTGCGAAGCTGCTTGAGAGAAGGCCTACAGAAGGCAGACAGGTAGGTGTCATTCATACACAGGGTTAGTGTATGTTAGCCTTGAAATGGCATAGAGCAATGAGCGTAGGATGTTGGTAAGAGAGTGTTTGAAGTGTTGGGATGTAGGTAGGGAAAATAAACAGATGTCTTTAAAGTTGAGGGCCCAGCGAAGTAAGAGATAGTGGGATAGTGGAAGTAGATGGAAGGTAAGAGGTTAGAGTCAGAAAGTTGCAATATATTAATTTATAGTTTTCAGGTGTTCACTAGAACATCTAATTCTTTTATTTATTTATTTATTTTTTGGCTATGCAGCGTGGCTTGTGGGATTTTAGTTCCCTGACCAGGGATCAAACCTTTGCCCCGTACAGTGGAAGCACAGAGTCCTAACCACTGGACTACCAGGGAATTCCTTAGAACAACTAGTTTAACTAGAGAAAAATAACTAAAACTAAGAAGTTTGGATTGATTACAGTTTTGGCTGACTTGAGTCAGAGAGAGTTTTTCCTTGAAAGTTCAAAATGGTAAATGTAAATTAAGCAATATTAAAATACTTCCCTGTTTATTTGTATAGAATTCCCAAATTTGAAACTGCAAACAGGGATATTCTCTCTTTTATGGACTTAGAGTATAGTGTCATGTAAAAACCAATAAATTAATAACATTTTAATAAAATAAAAATATACAACCTATTTCTGAAAATAAGAAAGTTTCAAAAGTGCTCATTTGCACTATTGGTTTAAAAAAAAAGTCCATGGTGAATGAGGAAAAGCATAATGTCAATGTTCTGAGGTAAGATGGATTTATTCTTTTATAACACCTTTCATGTTCACACACTTTTAGAGAAAAGAGCCATAATGTAATGCTTTCTTCTTAATTTTTCATAACGAGAAGATTTACATTAACATACATTTTAAGTTTTTCTGCTTCTAAGCAAAGTTTATTTTTCTTTGAATAATCAGCTAAGACTTTGTCAGTGTTACTTTGTTTTTAATTAGAGTCCACAGATATGTATGAGACCAGTTGATTTTTGTGGGGTTGAAAGATTTAAAATATAAATTGGCATTGAGGGTCTAAGATATATTAAATTTATTATTGCAATTATACCACTGTTCTTCATTGAATAAACCTTGGACTCCAGAGCAGCTACCTTGGGATGTTATGTTGTTGCTATGGTTGACCTGTAGAGGTCACTATTAACAGACAAATGAAAAGCCTTTTAGAATTACAGGTTAATATAGTTAAAACTTAAAATCTGTTTGTCCCAATCACTAGAAAGACCATGGTACTACCTCATATTAAGACATTATATAAATACAACACAACTTTAAAATCAGAATATTTTTACATAATTACATAGTAAAAGTAGATACTACTACTTGGATGGGTTAGCCAAATCTCATGATTTAAAACTTCCCATCCCTGCAATTACTTACACAAATTGAAAACAAAAAGGGACACCACTAAACTGAGTCCTAATGATTTCCTATTATTTAATTATTTTCTATAATATTTAATATAAGAATATGTGGCAAAGAGACAGATGGAAACTGGATTTTGTTTGGATTCACTAAACATGAGCCGTATCTTAGAAAGTGTAAATTTTACCCCATTAAAAAAAAAAGACCTGAGGAGATAATTCTAATAAAAAGTTATATAAAGTAACCATTTTTAATGTTTATTTAGTTGGATGGTAATCAAGTGGATATATGTAAGGAAAGAGAGCAGGACTAGTCAATAGAGAAACCACCCTTACCATGTGAATGCCAGTAAAACCCCCTTACAATGAAGGGAATCTGTCATTTTGTGTAAATTCTCTTCTGCTTCCATAAACACAGCCGTAATCAATTAAAGACCCACTTGTGAAGGAGCCATTGTTTGCAGTTCCATTCAGACATTGCTGAGTTGTCTTTTAGACTGTCCATGCGGAAACACTGGTAAGGTGATGAGAAAGTTCAAAGTACCTAACTTTTCAATGTGGATTTTGTTATTGTATCTTTTTTATTCATTTTAAACATTGGAGTGTAATATGTGTTGATTGTTGATTCTAGGAAAGGGAGGGGGCTTAAGAATGTACCATAGAATGAAAATGATCTAATGACACAATTCCGTATGACTTTCAGATTGCAATGCCTCATAGATTAGTTCAAGAGGAATCAGTGTTGAAAATGTTTGCTAAGATAAATAATATTACTTTCTCATAAGTCTTTTAGTAGAAAGTAAGAGTGCTCTCTCCAACACTAATAAATCATTCATTAATTTTTGTCATGGTCAGCATTTTATTTTTGTTCTCGACTTCTCTCTTACTTACACTTTTAGTTTAAGCTAGATAGTATTATTGACACTAAATCAATATCCAATTTTGGTTGCTGGATTTAGGAGACTGGTGGAACTTCACTAAAGAGGCAGATGTAAAAATATTTCAGAGAGAATTTGGCATAAATGATTTAAAGAATTAAGAAGATAAAAAATGACTCAATATTAATTATTTCATGCTATTGATATGTACTAAACTGAAGGGAGTGAACAAATTATCCTTCTCAGATTTAGGAGTACAAGTTACTTAGTACATGAAAGTAAATCCTCATACAGCAAGCCTAGGGGCTAAGAAAAAATGCCATAAAGTTAGTATCAGGACCTCACCTTGTCAGAGTAGGAATCTAACCTCTGGGTCACCTTTGATTCTTTGCTTTCTGGGCAGAAATGGGCCAAATTTCTTATCTGACTGCCTAAAGAATACTCTGGCATAGGTCTAGAGAAAGTCACGTTCAACGCCAGTTAGCTGGATATTTAAGCCAAATGTAAAAGATTTTGGAATGGATATTAAGGAGTGGAGAGATCTAACAAGAATATGTTTCCTTTCCTAAGACCCCTTTGCTTTTCTAGATCAGATAGAGGGAACAACTTTCCTTGGGACTACAATTTAGTAAAACTACCAAGTCTGTCACTGTTATGAAAGCACATAGCCTCTCTCTTTTCCTTGAGTGATATATCTGGGGAGGTTATAAGGAAGAGCCTCAGTGTCCAGACCAGCCACTCTGCAGATGACTCAGGACACCATCACTAAATCCATTCATTACCATGGCCCTAGTGGGAGTTACAAGTGAAGCCTGCAAATTAGACGTTGGTAATGTGGACTCTACTTTAGGGAATTGGGCAAGACTGCCAGAATTCATTCCTGAACTTTAGCAGCCACAAAAGAGTATTTTTCTGTCGTCTGTAACTGATTCAAAACTAGATCTCAAAAGGACAAGCTTCCTTTTGTGCACCATCTTTCCTAAAGTCCAACGACTAATAATGTTACAACATCAGGTTTTTCACAAGATCACAGGAAACATCTGATGAAGGAGAAGCAAAGAAAAAAATGTCATCTTTTGACTTGATTAGCCTCTGTTTCACTGTTTTCTAATTTTAGAACTAGCTCTTTGGGAAATTATTATGTGGTTATTCACCACAAATTAATGGTACTTTATTGTTAGATGAAAGATTAAATCTGTGATGTATAAAAAATCATAAACGTTTCCAAAGTTTTTACATGTTGAGTAAAGCAATTGATGTCAGTGTCAGTTCATATTCAAAACTGCTTGTACTTGCCTTGAAAACATATTTCCAAAATCCTATCCTGAATCTGTATTGGCACCACTATTTCCTTCTCTGCTAATAATCACACAAAGGTGAATGCTTTGCTTTCAAGTTCATTGACATTATTATTATTTATTTATTTTTTACTTTTTAGTCAATTTGAATGCTTGGGGGATCTTTTGAAATTTTTTGAGAAGCAAAGGTAGATTTTCTTAATAAAGATTCTGTGAACTTAAATATCTTATTTGTAGAATAAACAAATCTTAGAAAATTTCCAGGTCATTTTGTAGAAAATATCAAAGAGCTCTAAACAGTAGGAACATTAGATAGTAAAGCTCACATAGTTAGTCCCTGTAGACTCTAACAAGAAAGATTTGACTCTGTACCTTTGTATCAACTATTTTTTTTTTCTTTTTAAATGTACTCTTTTGGCTTCTAGTCCTAATTTTAATTCAGAAATTATTTTTAATGTGCTTCAGACAGGGGCCTTCTGTCTAGGTCTTGAATGCAAGTACTGTATCTTTGTTTTGTATTCTTGTACAAATATATTTTATTGGGAACCTATTTCAAAATGCTTGTTAAACATATGAGCTTATTCACATGAATGCACTCAAGTGCTGTAAATGTAGGTGCAGAAGTTGAAACAGAGGAACCTATGTCTCATACTCATGGCTGCAGCTCACTGAAGCAAGGGGTTTCCTTCATCAGCTCACTGACGGTGTACATGCTGCACTATGTACATACTTCTTTCTGCTGTGACTCACACACACACACGTGTCCCTATGATTTAAGGAAAAAAACACATTAGTCATAAAGCTCAGGAGTTGAAAGTAAGAGAGTAAGGCTGGGATAGTAACCGTTCAGAACTTGAATGAATTGCCAGTTTTCACCAAGTAACTGGCTGGCCTTCTCAGGCAGGCTCCAAATTCCTGTTGAAATGAAGACTTTCTTTCCTGGACTAGGCCTGGCATTCCTGGGAAACAATGGCCCTTTTCAAATAGGCTCTGAAATTTCACAGGTGAAGGGAGAGGGGCAGTCATTTGATCCCACCCACAAGAAGCCTGTTAGTATTTTAAAAAGTGAAGACAGAGCCTATCATGGAAATGCAGGCAAAGCTGGCTAGTGGCTAAGAGCTGCAATCTAGACCCACGGTGCTGCAGATCTCTGTGAAATATGAATCAATTTCAACTTTCTGTCTTTGTCTCCAATTACAACTCTTTTTCTATATTTTCTTAAGAGCACACTACAGAACCACCAAAACAGGGTTTTATTTTGTGTCTTCTGTTATGGAAGGGCAGTATTCAAGCTTTTCTTTAATTAGAAATTGACATTAGAACTATAAAATAAAGGATTCAGTTGCTGATGTGTGTGTGTTATGTGTGCGTGCGTGATTTTGGAATAGATACAAAGTAAAAATATTCCACAGGTATATAAACATACGCATATATAATTACATATGTATGTATATTACATATATACACATACATATATATGTAATAATTTTACCTTGCATTATTTCCAAAATGATTTTAAATTGGATATAGTTATATTATAATTCAATAATTTAAAAATTCAAAAATGTTCAGATAAGTCATTTATGAAAGTATAGACTATACCCAATTTAAAAGAATTTAAGCATGTTGATCATCATACTTACATGTACAGTTAATGTCAGGTCCATTTCATAGAATTTATGAAAATTCTTATTTGAGCGGATCTTTCAATAATTGAATGAGATAAACTGAGGGTTTTAGAGAAACAAAAGAGTAGAGATGGATAAGGTGTTCAAGATATAGCACTAAGGTAGCCTCATAGAATCTCTTGCTCCATTAATATAGTAGCCTAGAGAGCAGCAGAATGTTTTTCCAATGAGTACAGATATGGTGCAGAAAACCAACAGACTGGAGGAGGGGCTATGTTGAGGAGGAGGAGGCTGCAGCTGACATGTGCATAAGCCAGTGATGGAGACCAGAAGAAAATACGTACATCACAATGGAAGTTAGTGTGAAGTGACCATTAAGAACCATATAATTGCTAATTGGGTGATACTCTCTAAGTTCCTTAGAGCTTAGAAACAACTTCAGTGAAGGGTTTGTAGGGAGAAGGGTGAGTAACTGAAATGATCAAGATTACTCTAAATTGACCAAGATTATTTTTACTGCCTAGCAAAATGGACGTGGGGAGAGCACAGAATAGAAATTGTTTATTTACAGAAAAATAAAGTTAGTAATTTTGCACACTTGAATTTTGGGGACTAGACGTCAGACCCTTTACACCTATTATAAAGAACAGGATTCAAAGGAAAAGATCTAAGTTCCCTACCAGTTTACCTAAGCTAGTTTTATTGCGTCATTTATCCCTGCTGTCCTACAACCTCATTTGAACTCACACTGAAACGTCCAGTCATCTAGTGGTGCCCAAGCCTTAGCAGTTTTTTGGTTTGCTGCAAGCTGCTAACTTGATTCTACTTGCTTTAGTTGCTTAAAACAGCACATATCAGAGTTTGTTGTGAATTTAGCCACTTAAGACACTTGTCTTTGAGTTGTCTTCTATAATTAGAGTCTTATCTATCCATACTTGAATCTCAGGTATTCTTAGTAGTGGTGTTGTTAGGGTATATATAATTCAGTTCTGACCCAGCATGAATCAGTAGAAAAAAGAAAAAAAAGAAAAAGAAAAAGAAACAGATATTCTAAGTACTTTGCAGGTACTTCTTATCAGTAAAACCATATCTTAGAATAAGCCCATTATACTTCTACTTCTACTCATCCCTTTTGTACTTCTTATCCCTCCATTGCTATGAATATAATTAATTTTGATCCTTAACTTTCTCTTCTGATCAGTAAGCCATCTATAATTTAATGAGCTCTACTAACTTCAAATATCAGTTCCAAGCCTATTTCTCAAAGAGTATTCCCTTTCAAGAAGAGGGAATCTCTAGCTTTATTATTATTATCTTTTGCAACTTCTACTACATATTTATATGCAATTTTCTGATGCAAACTGAGTTAACCCAATCTGTTAATATGCAAATATTAGGTTATTTGTGGTGAATGTATATGCCTACCAATTGTTAGAGGCAGGGAAGGGATATAGTCCATCTACAATCTTGCTACCAGGTCACCAAAAAAATACATGTTCTGCTCTATATAGATGTCTATGCACAAACAGACACAAAACAACCCCAATCCCGTTCTATGGGTCATGAAGTCCCAACTCTCTGTCCCATGTGCCTTTATGCAAGAGCATAAAGGTTTACTGGAAGCAAATGAGCAGTATTTTTAACTCTTTAGTCAGTCAGATGATCCACAATCTTCCAGAATCACTGGCTAAATACAGATGCATTTAAGAACAAAGCCTAGAACATCATTTATAAGGGCTAAATGGTGCAAGATTTGCGGATTGTTATAACTGGGTCATACAATGGTGGGAAGGGAATGTCTACATATTTTAGTTAATCCACTTATCTAATGTCATCAGTGGAAATTCAATTTAAATTAAACTCATTAACAAGTATCTGATGTTGATTAGAAGTAAATATAGATGAATCCTATCTAGAGAGTGGCTTTTGAATTAAGTGATCAGAAACCACCCTGGAGGACATAAGCCAACTAACTGTCCTGAAGTATACCATATTTAAAGCAACACACATGTTATCACATTTTCCATGATTAATAATGTTAAAAGAAAGTATAAGCCACATAACTTTTTCCTTCATACAGGTAGTTTACTGTTATTTTCAACCTGAAGGAATACAATGAAATCATTTAAAAATATATTGCTCCTTAGTATTCTTCATGTAATTCCTTCTTTTCTTTCTTTCTCTTTCATTTCTTTCCTTTTCCGCTTCCTTTCTTCCTTCCTTCCTTCCTCCCTCCCTTACGCCCCCTCCCTCCCTCTCTTCCTTCCTTCCATCTTTCCTTTCTTTCCTTCCTTATCACTAATATATAAAGAATGGCTATAAAGTAACTGGCCTCATAATTCAGATAATGAAAGTAAAATTGCTTTTTAATAACTAAGTTGCCCAGGTAGTTGCTGAGGTATTTGTTTTATTTAATCATGAACCTATTTATGAAACAAATATTAGCCTATTTCTGTTTTGGGTCAGATTCATTATGTTTCTAGAAATATGGGTAATAATGAATTTAATATTAATAACCAAAATTTCTAAGATTTTTATGTAGTTTTTCACTTATTTCTCACTGAAACCTTGTGAGGGAAGCTTTATTATCTACACTTTGCACATAAAGAATCCAACACTTAGAAAATATAATCCACAGGTCCAAGGTTATACAACTAGCTGGCAAATGGTAGAGTGTGAATTTAATTCCATGTCTGATTCTTTTTTCATGTTTTTATTATTTTTATTTCTTTCAGCTTAACTTAGGTGTGATTGACAAATAAAAATTATATATTTTTAGGCTGTATAACATGATATCTGATTCTTAATTGCTTAACTCTTACACTCTGCATATTTCATCAGACCCCAAGCATTAGCCCTTGGCCAGCTTTCCCTGTTGATCTGTGTGAAGATTCAACTCAGCAGTTAATTACTGGACAGATCTATATGTCATGAATATTATGTAGATAAGTAAATCACAGTATCTGCTTTTAAGAAGAATACAGCTTACATTTAGTAGGGGACATAAGACTATAATATTTATACAAATATGTATAATACAAAGCAGAATGTAATACAGAACAGATTGTTGAAATGAGAATATTTTTACCTAATTTTGACTGAAGTAATAATACAAGAACTATGAAATGAATAGAGACCTTACACTTTGCCCATTTGCTGAACATAAAAAAGAAAATCCAGAAACTCAGTTTTCTGATTTCTGAAACCTTCAGGTAGTTCAAGGACATAAAAACCTATCAGAGTATAGAGAAGCGTCAATGCTTTGAAGTGGATTTCTTTGAAGAAAATGATGCAGTAAACCTCACCTACTCTTTCCAGAAGTGTAATGTGGCTCTTCACGTTGGAAAGAGTAGGCTTCAACAAGACCATTCAGAGCTTTATATGTGTTTCCTGACGATAGGGGGCCTTGCAACCTGGAGACAGATGATTACCTAGTCTATCTAGAGGATGACAAAAAGACTGATGAGGTGCTTGGTGTAGAGCCAGGAGAGTATTGCTGTTGCCTTGAGACTAGCCTGTTCTCCTCGAACTTGGGACAAAGGATGTGCGAGTAGACCAGATATGGGCCATGGCGGGCAACAAAGCTTTGTGGAAGCCATTTAAAGACTGCCCAAGAGGATTAATGGGGATTGTGGAAGGTACTTCAGTAGTTTGAGATTATGTGAGGGAAACCTCCAGGGAAGTTAGAGGCTGAATGGGTCAGCTGGGAAAATGAAACACCACAGCTATGAAAACCTCCAAAATCCACAAAATCATCCCGTAAAAGAGTAAGCTTTGGCCATATATCAGGCACAGAGAATATGGCACAATCAGTCAAGGAAAAATAATTTTATTCTCTTGCTTTTCCTGCTTACTTTGACCCTGGAGGCATATGAGAAAGCTGCTAATCAGTTAGTGAGGAGGGAGACATGTGAGGAAAAAGAGCAAGGGCCAACCAATTGTTTTCATAGGCCTTGGGAAGAATAGAAGTCTTAATTTGAATGCCTATTGAAACATTAATCAATAACCTGGAATCTATATATTATAATTATTGAACTGACACCATGCTTTGGGACTTAAGGGGTTATAGAACTGCTTATTACCTAAGAGTAAGCTGGAAAGTAATGGGACCCAGCCAATTTCCTATCTAAGGGCAGGAAAGATTACCCATATTGAATAAATTTTAAAAGGGCATTGAAGATAAAACAGAATTGTGATTTTTAACTTATCCTACAAGTCTTGTGTTCGATATACTAACTGTATATCTTATAAAATATGCACAAAATTCTGTGTAGTCATATATAGTGGATAGACTATTTCTATATCTGGGTTAGGGAGCAGTGTCCTATAGTATAAAGATCACTGGATAAGGACTTGCTGAAGCATTGTTTTATTCTTAGCTATATCTCCTTTTTTCTGGATCACCTTATGTAAGTTTCACAATGTTTCTTAATTTCAACTTCTTCCCATGTAAGAATGAGTGAAAATGTAATAATGCCATGTGAAATACCTTTTCTTTTTTCCTCAAATGAGACAATTTAGATCAGTGTGATAACATAATGAATACATTTGTTAAGTGCAATACATATGTAGTACTGTACAGTTAAAAATAATAATGGTCACTCTATTAGGGAAAATTATGAATTCAAACTATTTTGTTAAAGAAAAGGCTTTAGTCTTTTTAGGGTTTTTTTAAGTTTGAAAGTTTGTGTTCATATGCATTTCAGACATTTTTTGAAACACACAGCACATACATACTTTAGTTATGATTTGTCATATTTTATTTATTCATGCTTTTTGATGGCATCTTAAAATGAGATTTTTGTCTTGAGTTTGTACAATGAGAACAAAATAGTAGGTTACAAGTACATATAGTATTTATTAGTGAATATGAATACATATGTAAACATACAAACACTGGTATATATATGTATATAAATATATATACAAGTGTATACTGATATATATCAAATACTGATATATAATATATATAATATACAGCATATATATATATAGCTGTGTGTGTATTTGTGTTTGTATGTATATGCAGCTGGCTATATATGTAGAACTGTGTATAAGCATGTGTATATAGTTAATTTAATTCTCATAATAACCCTATGAAATTTTTGCCGTTATTATCTGTATTTTACAGATCAAGGAACCGACACACAGAAAGTTTAAATAACTTGGCCAAGGTCATACTTACGGTGAATGAAAAAACCAGGAGTTATACCCCAGCAAAATAGCACCAGAATTTGTTCTCTTAAGTATGCATTCTATTCCCACCATGTAAAGAGAGGTACAATACAACTCATGTAGGAATTACAAGGCAAGTGATTAAAAATCAGCTTTTGAAAGGTCAGTGTTTATGTAAGTGAAATTAATAATTCAGCCAGAAAGTAGGAAATTGAAAAGAATTGTCCGGGTTCTATTAGTCCCCCATAAATGGGAATAGATGGCTTCCCACTTACCTCATGTCAAGTGAGAGGAACATCAAGAATACAAATAGAACTCAATAAGTGTCCTTTGCAGCTTGGAATAGAGACATTCACAAGTGTCTAATTCACATCTAAGAAATCTAAACAACAAAGTCTGGCTGAAGCTGCTTATGGCAGTATATTAGAGGATGCAGGTAGGAATTAACTCCATTCCTACCAAGAGTAAATTAAAGTTGCATGTTTCCTCTGCTTCAGATGTGGCCCATGTAATAAAGAGCCTGTTGGAGCTGCCTTAGACCCACTCCAAGAGTCCTATCTAAATGGTAGTGACTGCAAGAGAAAGAGATAAATTATAAGGAGAGGTATCACGATTAACCACCAAGTGGAGATGTATTTGCCCTTATCAAGGAAACTGTTGGTATAAGATCTAAGAGTTCAGGGACATACCTGGCCCTGGCCATCCAGTGGTTAAAATTCCACACTTCCATTGCAGGGGGCACGGGTTCAACCCCTGGTCCGGGGAACTAAGATCCCACAAGCCACAGTGAGGCAAAAAAAAAAAAAAAAAAGGGTAAAAACAACCTCAGAGTTCAGAGATTTCCAAAGAATCCACAGAGCACCCCCATACAACTAACAGCTTAAACATAGCACCCCCATACAACTAACAGCTTAAACATAGACAGAGAAAACCATTGCTGAATTACATTGGTACCAGTCATGTAATAACTTTCCTGACACTTATTTTTCCTGGAGGAGTCAGAAACTATGGTTAGCACACCCCTTCCCCACTACAAATGGTCTCAGTCATACTATTTTCTTTCAGTTTCTCAAACATACCAGGTTTATCTCTGCCTCAGGATTTGTGCATTAGCCATCTTTGCCTGGCATATTCTTTCCTGTGATGGTCACAAAGCTTTCTCTCTCTAGTCAGTCTTTTAAATATTAAATTGTATCCCTTCAGAGAGGCCTTCACATAGGGCCTTGTGGGTCCTGTTTAGGAGTCTGGCTTTTAATCAAAGTGGGGAATGAAGCCAAAAGAGGGTAAAATGATTTTATTAAAAAAATTATTTTTCTTCACTGTGTGTACTATTTATACACAGAGACAAGGACCCAGCCAGGGCCTCTGCATTCCCCTATGAAAGTAGGGGAATATTTTTTTTTATTTACAAAATGTAGGCAGTTTAGTCTCCCATTACAGGGAGGTGGAGGGGAGGGAGAGTGCTGGAGGAAGGTTAATATTAATATCTACCCCTCTGGGGAAGCAGAGGGCAGGAGCAGGGCTGGGAGAGGGCATGAAGGCACTCTTAGCACTGAGAGGGGAGGGGCATGGGGAGTGACTATGCGAAGGTGGCCAGAAGCTGGGGCACCAGAGTGGGGCCTCACAGGTCAGTGTTTGTGAGGGGATGAGGGGGTGTTTGCCAGTGTCTCTGGTAGAGACTGAAGGCTTCACTGGTTAGGGGATGAGGATTGCATAGGAGTCATAAATAAAAATAAGTAAGGGATGAGTGACTTTATTTTTAAAGTCATTCTGCTTTGCATGAAGAAGGCACTGTAGAGAGAATTAATGGAGAGAAAGAGACAACAGATTCAGGTTATGTTTTGGAGGTAGAGCTAACAGAATTTCATGGTAGCTTGATTATAGGTTGTGAGAAAAAGAGGTTTTCGGCTTGAACAATTTAGTGATGTGAAGACTCACAGAAAAGAAGTTTGGGGGTAAGTTGGGGTGGTGAGTAGAAGACTAAGATGACCACCAAGATTCCTGCCCCATCGTGTGCATGCCTTTATAAACTCTTCTCCTTGAGTGTGAACAGGAACCATAAGTAGGATGAGATATCACTCCCATGATCAGGTTACAAATCAGTTTACTTTGCATTAATAAAAAGGGAGATTAACTTGTATGGGCCTAATCTAACCAGGTGAAGTGTTACTCTCCTGCTGGCCTCAAACAAGGAGCAAACTGAGATGCTGAAAGAGGAAGGGAGTCACAAAGCAAAGACCTGAGGGCAACCTCTAGGAGCTGATAGTTGTCCCTGGATGATAGTCACCAAGAAAATGGGGGCCTCAGTAATAAATCCACAATAAACTGAATTCTGTCAACAATCTGAATGAGTTTGGATGAGTACACCAACCTCCAGATGAGACCATAACCCCAGCCAGCACCTTGATCTTGGCCTTATGTGCTCCTGAGCAGAGAACTCAGCTACTCCATGCTTAGGTTTCTGACCTATAGAAACTGTGAGCTAATAAATGGATATTGTTTTAAGCTACTAAGTTTGTTGAGATTTGTTACACAGCACTAGAAAAGTAATGAAGTTGTCAAGCAAGGGTTGCAGTTGGGCATATTAGATTTAAAACGCCTACTAGACATTCAATAGATGTCAAGCGAGGAGTTTGTCACACCAATCTGGATTTTAGGGGAGAATCACATGGTGGCTTCTTGCTTGTGCCAATATTTCAGAGTAGATGGAGAGAAACAGACTGAGAATGGCCTTATTTCATGAAGTTGACTTGGATGATGAAAGAGAAGAGAATGTATCTAGCCTCTAGGAACTTACGGTTTAGACTAAAGAGACAAGAAATTTTTTTAACTAAATATAATATAGGACACAATGCTTTAATAATAAAAATTTCACATAGGAGAAAAATAATTGCAAATCTTCACTTTAATTCAGTAAATTCTATTTTTTCAATATTTATCTTATTATGAAAAAATGCTGTTTTATTCTTTTCTGTGTATTGATTTTTCTCTTTTATTTTAAATATAGGTAAGTTGAGGAAATCAGAGATTTAGTGATTTGCAAATGCCAGTAAAAAAGTCATGGCTGGAGTAAAAATCTCCCACTATTGAGACCATTGTCCTTTCATGTACTATGCAATATCACGTTGCTTCTTTGCAAATATGACAGACTCATTTCTTTGGGAAGAAGGACTGATGTAGATCTATGTAACATTAAACACAAAATTGGATTTACATTGTTTCAATGCCTTCATCAAATAAGTGACAATAAATACATCTTTTAGTGTTATACAAACAAGGTACAGGTGTTCTAAAATGGGTTTGTGCCCTGTTAAAAATGTTTGGAGGGAACAGCCCAGGTAAAAATATTCACATAGAATTTGTACTTATATGTGCCTTAGAAGGGCACTGAACAATCCCCCCACCCCGCCGGGCCACACCGTGTGGACCATTCCTGCTGGTTATTTGTACTGGCTCCTCCTACTGTCCTATTAGACCTGATAATTAATATCTGTAAAACACTTTTGAAATTTTGGTGCACTTATAAATTATTATCTTGTTCTTTTTGGATATAGCAATGACTCTAGAGAGATAGAGATTAGTACTATCGATAACTGGAAGAGAAATGACTTCAACATCTCTCTGTGGGTGACAGAATAGTCTTGATATTGTGACTTTTCCCATCCCATTATTGAGTAGCCTTGGTCAAACTATGTTTTGGAAGGAAACAGTAGGCAGTAGTTGGTCCCTAGTCATTTGATTAGGTTATCTTGAGTACCACTGGGGCCTTTTAGAGAATGACCACAGAAGTTCAGGAAGGGATTTTTCACTGTAGTTTCTGGTTATTACATAAACGCTGACTGTGAGTCCCAGCAAGTTTGAGGTCTTTGCCTTCAAGTGAGTTATAATCTAAGAAGAGAGATTAGATCCTACTAGTATTTTAACATGATACCATAAAGTGAGCTGGGGGAATTTGATATTTACAACTATATTTATGAAGTGGGTCAGTTTGGAGATCAGATTTTTCATGCTAGTTAAGAACCAAATAAGGTATTTCTAGCATATATATTCCTAGAAGAATAGAGCTGAAGTCTTAATTAGGTTTCTCCATTGCATAGATTTAGGTTTTGTTTTACAGCCACTGTTCCTAATTAGTAGTTATGAAAAGAAAAACATAAGACTTAGAACCTACCAGACTCCTTTCATCTGTACATGTGGAAAGAGTTCTTGTTCTTCTGTTGGAATTCAACTTCACCAAACTGGAATTTTACTTGGCTTGGTATCATTTTTATTTACATAAATGCAGAAGTTTAAGAAACATAAGATCCAATGTTCACTCTATCCTGTACAATTCAAGAAAAAAAGAACTTAAATATCTAGCCATATCTATTCCAAATATTAGCTGAAAGCTAAATAGCTCTTTATATAGTCAAGTAAGTAAAATAATACTGACAAATTACACTCTTGAGCTTTTATATAATACCTGTTTTTTTAAGTGAAAAAATATAAAAACTACAAGATTTTAGAGAAATACTTTGCTAGTTTAATCTCTAGTAATCCATTCACTATAAATATATTAAAAAAGTGAATAGTTTCATAAAATTATTAAAGCCATTCAAATATAATAAATATTAATTATTTCTTGGAAAAAAGAGAACAGCATACTTTATTTCTTAATCTTAAAAAGAGTAAGTGAAGTCTATTGGACTTCATAACAATTATGCCCGAATGTGGTACAATTAGCATAATAGATACTAACAATATTTGACATGTAAAATATTGTGCATTTACTCATCAAAGAAAAATTACTGTCTCTGAGTACATATCTTTAATAGTTTTCTTTTTCTTTTTTAAAATTATTTATTTATTTTTACCACATGTGTATGGTTTGGGGAAGAGGTCTGACAGAATACTTTAAACCACACCGTATGGAGTTAGAGGTACCTGGATTTGAGTCTCACATACACTACTTACCAATTGTGTGACTAACAGTAAAAGGGGGATAATAATGCTACTTTTTCATAGTGCTATTGTGGATAGTTTATTTTAATTCAAAATATTGTAAAGATCCCTTTTTCTAATCCATTCTAGGGAACAATGATGATAGATAGGCTATAGTGATAATAAATGTCAACCACAACATGCTTACACATATAAGCTAACCATCTTAAAATATTTTAAAATTTAATAATATAAATACATATTTAATAAATTTTAGAAAAATTTTAGATTTACAAAATTATTGCAAAGATAGTACAGTATTCTGGCATACTCTACACTGTTTCCCCTATCATTAACATCTTATATTAGTATTGAACATTTATCATAATTAATCAATATTGATACATTTTTATTAACTATACTTCATTCAGATTCCTCAGTTTTCCCCTAATGTTCTTTTTCTGATCCAAGATCCTATCTAGGATATCACATTACATTTAATTGTCATGTCTCCTTAGTCTCCTCTTGGCTGTGACAGTTTCTCAGACTTTATTTTTGATGGCTTTGACAGTTTGAGGAATATTGGTATTTTGTAGAATGTCCCTCAGTTGGAATTGTTCTGATGTTTTTCTTATGTTTACACTGGGATAATGTTTTTTGGAGAAATCCACAGAGGTAAAGGGTCATTCTCATTACATCATATTAGGGCTACATACTATCAACATGATTTATCACTGTTGATGTTAACCTTGATCACCTGGCTTGAGCTAATGTTTTTCAGGTTTCTCCACTATAAAGTTATTCTTTTTTTTCCCCCTCTTTTTCCATGCTAGACACTTTGGAAGTAGTCACTATGCACAGCCCATACTTAAGGAGTGAGGAGTTATATATGCCTGTTCCTTGAGGGTAGAGTATCTAAAAACAATTTTTCATTTTAGTAATGAAAAATATAAATATGTTAGTTTATATTGTATAAATATATATAAATATGTTAGTCAACATTTTTATATTTCTATATATTTATATAAATTACTATGCATGTTAATATATCATATATTGAAATATATAGTAATTATTTTGTATGGCAGATTTGTTTCTTCTCCATTTATTTATTTTTTAATCATTTGTTTATATCAGCATGGACCTATGGATTCTATTTTTACTTTGGATTATAATCCAATACTGTTTAATTTTATTGTTCAGATTGTTCTAGCATTTGGCCATTGGGACCTCTTCATGTGGCTCCTGTATTCTTTTCTTTTTCTTTTTTTTTTTTCTTTTTTTTTGCGGTACGCGGGCCTCTCTCACTGTTGTGGCCTCTCCCGTTGCGGAGCACAGGCTCCGGACGCGCAGGCTCAGTGGCCATGGCTCACGGGCCTAGCCGCTCCGCGGCACGTGGGATCTTCCCGGACGGGGGCACGAACCCGTGTCCCCTGCATCGGCAGGCGGACTCCCAACCACTGCGCCACCAGGGAAGCCCCTCCTGTATCCTTTTTAGCATGCCAACCACATTGTGAGGTTTTGTTTTTTAAATACTTTCTTACTTTCTACACTACAAAGATGATGTACACTACAAGATACTACAGGCTCATCTTATATATTTCCTGTCCCAGTCCTAGAATCAGCCATTTCTCTGAGGATCCCAGGTTCCTTTTGTTGGAAAATAGTGTTAGAACCCAATATCCTGGCATTAAGGGTGCTCATTGCTATTGAGTTTTCTAGACCCTCTCAGCTGACAGACTGAGATATGTTTGTATACAATATATATGTCTGTGTGTGTGTATGTGTATATATACGTATCCATATGTATCTATATTAAGCAAAACTTGAGTTTATACTGTCTTCAACTCTAATCCATTATCACATGGATCACTATAGTCTCCTCTCCTTGCCTATCTATAATCTCCCTCTTCAACAGTGAGAAACTTGGCTTTCATAATCTGCCATGTACTTACTTAATTGTTCAGTTGTGATTTCAGAATTATTAACTTGTACCCTTATCAGGAACAACTTCATCAGGTAGAATACAGTGCCTAGGTACAGTTCATTTTGCCTTTAAGACCAAGTCTCCACTCTTTCTAAAGTCTTAAGTCAATACTTCTTTCTCTCACCCCCTTCAGTGAGGTTGGTTCATACATCTGGTTAGTATGTGTGCATGTTGGTTCATAATACATTAGATTCTTTTATAACATTCTGTTTTCCATACTGAGATTCTCAGATCATCTAAACCATTTTTTTAATTTGCATACATTAAGATTTATTCTTTTTGCTGCAAAATTCACCCAATTTATGTGTATAAGTCAATGTTTTTTAGTATATTTATAGAGTTTTTCAACCATCAGGACTTCTACCTCTTAATATGGCAGCAGTGGGAAAAATGGCAAAGTTTCCCTGTGTTGTGAGAACATCTGATGCTTTATTAGCCTGATCTATATATACTTGACTTCTACTTAATGAATAAGGGCATTTATACATGCTGAACTTTATGTTTTGGTGCCTAATAGGTTACCCAATTTTGATGAACAGCTCAAATCACATAGTTACTTGTTCCATGGTCAATCTGTTTCAATACTAAACGAAGAACTGTTTCTTAAAGGGAGAATAGTTACTTACTAAAGAAGAAGGTTGCTTCAAAGTCTGTGAGACTGAGCTATGATTTTCTTAATATGAATTGCCAAAGGCTCCAATCAGCCAGAGACATTCTGATATCACTTAATCTGCCTTACTATAAGGATCATGTGGTACAGCAATTTTCTCTGCATCTTGAACAGCTGGAGAGAGCACATTTGATTTGGTATATAATACCTCCCCAAAAAACAAAACCAAAAATAACCTACCATGTATTTCATTATTAACATGTTTAATAATGTTAGGATGTCCATGATGCAGGAACCTATCACTCAAAGAGAAGCACTAGATTACTGGGTCAGTTCTGGAAATGATGGTAGGCTTTGAGTTATGGAAGGAAGTTATAAATGCTCAGCAGCATTAGCCAAGGTCACAGTGAAGTTAGAATGCACCTTTTGATGAGGTCAAAAAGTACAGGAAGCAGTGCCTGGGAAGAGGCTATTAGACATATGTCTTCAGTGGAGGGAAAATATCTTTATTTTTTAAATTGGACGAAGGTGATTTTTTTCCAGGGAGTTTCAGAGACTAATATTTAGGATGAGGTTCAAGAGCTAAAGATGGATAGAAACCTTGTCCTTAATTTCCAGGGCTGCATGAAATATTTTTTAAAAAAAGAAATAAATTTTTAAAATGTTCCTATAACATCATAGAAATATTTGTCAAAAAATCTCTCTTTCACTTTAGAGCTTTAATTGCAGATATTATTGTATACCAATTGATTTGGCAGCTCTCTATTTGCAATTTGTATCCTTTTTTTAGGTTAAAATCTGAACTTTATGCTTTTCTAACTGATAAAAACAAGGATGCACCAAACTCCACCAATGTTTACTAAGAAAATGAGGAAATCTCTCTGAAGCTTATTATTGGTTCTATTGTGGAAAACCAAATGTGGCCGTTTAGAAATATATAAAGAAGGTAGTAAGGAAACAGGTAGTAAAGTCATAATAGCCAATAGTATAAGATCTATCAGATTTCAGGTAAAGAAGTAGACTAATTTAGCCAGACTGAATTTGCCTGGTAAAGAAAAACATGTTTGTTAGAGCAAAGATGAGAGAGTAACCATTTTTTCCACCTTGAAAAGCTATTTTTATTCATGTTCTAGTCAACCTGTTAATCCAATCCATGATATGCTAACACTTCAGTGCATTTTAAAAGGGTCTTTCTGTTTTGTCTCTAACCATGAGAATTCCAGGAATGTCCCTAAGGGAAGATATATTTGGCAGGTGGGGTCTCTTGGTATTTCTCAGATCATACCACCTACTCATATGGCCAGTCTTGTGTGCCACTGGAATCTAACAGATATTTTTTCTGAGGTGTAACTACAGAGTTAAGGGGGGGAAAATCACTTATAGTTGAAGCCTTGACTTTTTTCCCTGATGATTTGAGCGAGGCTCTGTTTGTTGTCCTTCAAATCACAATATATGTCAACATACTTGGAGCAAAGCTGAGGTGAAGATAAGGCCCAAGAATGCAACTCGGTAGTTGTAATCCTACATATTTAATTGGTCTAGTACTTCCACTTTTTAGGTAGCTTGTTAAAAATGGTAATAATAGTACCGTGATGATTAATTTTGTGTGTCAACTTGGCTGGGTTATGGGATGCCCAGATATTGGGTCAACATTATTCTGGGTATTATATAGGATGTTATATCTGTGAGGGTTATATTAGATGAGATTAACATTTAAATTGGTGGACTTTAAGTAAGGCAATTGACCTCCATAATGTGAGTGGGTGTCATCCAATCAGTTGAAGGCCTGAATGAAATAAGGATTCTTTCTTGCTCCTGAGCAAGAAAGAATTCTATAGCAGATGGGCTTTGGACTTGAATTAAAACATCAGCTCTCCTGGGTCTCTAACCTGCCTGCCTACACTACAGATGTTAGATTTGCCAGCCTCCATAATCTTGTAAGCCAATTCATTATAATAAATATCTTTATATATCATATATAATACAACAAATTTCCTTATATATAATATATTTTATACATAATAAATTTCTATATATAAATATATATATAAAACTCATGTTTATGTATCACTTTATATTTAACTTGGCAATAGTTTCTAAAGTGACTTCCTGTATAGCATCTTATTTAATCTCCGTGAAATCCCTATAGAAGAGAGAGAAAATATATTATCAATATCCTATATTTACAGTTAGGAAAGAAAGACTTGGAGAGGTCATCTGAGTTGCTCAAAACTCTACAGTCCATAGGAAAAAAGGCTGGATTTGAACTCAGGACTTCAGTGTAGTTTTGATTCCACTAGACTAGCTATTTAGTTAGAGAGCTGTTAATAACCCTGATGCTCAGGTTGCACTTCATATGAATTAACTAAGAATGTGAGGGTGTGAGTCAGACATTAGTACTTTTTTTTTTTTTTTTTTTTTTGCTGTACGGGGGCCTCTCACTGTTGTGGCCTCTCCCGTTGTGGAGCAGAGGCTCTGGAAGCGCAGGCTCCGTGGCCATGGCTCACGGGCCCAGCTGCTCCGTGGCATGTGGGATCTTCCCAGACTGGGGGCGCGAACCCGTGTCCCCTGCATTGGCAGGCGGACTCTCAACCACTGCGCCACCAGGGAAGCCCCAGATATTAGTACTTCTTAATGTACTAATGTCACCTGGATTCCCAGGTGATTCCAATATTGAGGAAAGTTTAGAAACTACTAGTCTTTTAAATCACTATTTTGCCTGACAATTATTTATTCCTTTTCAGGATATGTTTCTAAGGCATCATTAACACATATTCTCACTGGTTTCTTACCATGAATTTTATTCACAGAAATGGTGAATATTATCCCTAAACATAAACACATAAAATTAAATGTAATTAGTAGGTTTTTATCAGTGAAATCTCATATGCTAGAAATATGTGAAAAATATATTGGCATTTATAAGTTCTATGAGAACACTGATTAAATTCTTAGCTTCCTAATTTTGTCAACCTAGTTATCAAGAAAAATAAAAATGAAAACAAAAATACAATTCCTGAAAAAATTTTATCTTTCTAAGCCAAAATTCCTGTTTATTTCTTTTGGGAACTACTTTCAAAGTTAGCTACTTATCTCATTCTCTTATTATCATCTCTACTCCTTTCCTGTTTTTTTCAAAGGATTTTTGCTAATAAGATCAGAGGAAAACAAGCAACTTTTGCTATCAGTGGATATGAAAGAAGGTCATGGATATCAAATACGCTACTCTGTGCTTTTTGTAAATCAGGAGTCCAGGAATCCAAGCCTAATTTGGCAGGATTTTCTGTGCCCAGTAGGCCAAGAGAATCCAATTCAGAGTACTCCAGGAAGTCTGTCCTCATTGGAACCAGAGACTGGTATGATAATGCTTTTGAGGTAGTCCAAGTGGAAAAATCAGTCAAATGTCCAGGTTGCCCATCAGGTACAGGTTTGTTATCAACAAAAAACTTCAAAGCTTCTGACTCTAGTCAAAGGAGTAAGTGTTTTTAAAAAACAATAATAAAAATAAAAAACTTTCTTAGTGGTTCTGGACAGGTGGGCCCTCTGAGAGAGACAGAAGTTGGTAGCAAGGAGGATAGAATTCTGTGAGTACAAATAGAGCAAGTTAGTATCTTACAAACAACCAACCAGAGGGTAATCTTAGAGCAAGAATTCTTAGAGCAAGGTAATTCTTAGAGCAAGAATACAATTGAGTCCTTACTCATTTCTGGTGGGTTCTTTGAGTATTTGGCCACTGAAGTTCTAAAAAGTAAGAAAATAGCAGTGAGAACTCTCAGATGATTTAGAAAAAATGTCTCTCTGACATATTGACTAGTTTCAGTGAGATTTGGTGGGGGGCATTTTTTCTTTTTTTGCTCAAGTGAATTTGGGCAGGTCAGTTTCATTCTTTTAAGTATAATCAGTAACATTTCAGCATTAAGAAAAACACATCTGTTTCTGTAGCAGATATCACCTAGCAAATTTGATATGTGAAAACTTACTACACTAGAAAACCTCAGAGAATATGTTAGGATGACCTATAAGGGTAAATCTATCTTTTTACTATAGGTACAACCAAATTCTCTTGAATGTGATCCAAGATAAATTAGTTTTATAGTACATTTTGCTCTAGGGTGACTAGGGATTATAGAATTGGCATTGGATTCAGAGTCACAAAACACATTCTCTTCTTGGCTCTTCTGCTAATTAACTGTGCACTTTCAATTCTCTATGTCTCAATTTCCTAATCTATTTATAAATGGACATGAATATACTTTCTCTGCCATACTGCCCTAGGTTAATGTAAGGGTCAAATATGAAAGTTCTTTGCCAAAAATAAAGTCTGAGGCATTATTTTTCATGCAAACTTTCTAAGCATGCACTTTCACCTCTGTGTAAGAATGTAAACAAATCCACCTATTGCCTATGCCACCCTTTTGAAACAATGGTGTGCGTACTTCAGGAGATACATTGTGGCATGCTTTAATGCCACAGGATAAACCCAGCATACTTTACACAGTGTCAATATCACAAGAATGTTTGGGAAGAAGTTTGATACTTTGATAAGTAATAAATATGTCCTGTATTGATTATTAACATACAAATTTCTCCTGAATTTTAAATATAACAAATGAGACTTCAAAGTAATTTTAACTAGTGGCATGTAGCTTTAAGTATCCTTCTAGAACCCTGAGGCACATATATTTATGTTCCTCTTTGCTATTAGGGACAGTTAGGCAGAACAATTTGAGGAGCCCTAGTACTGCATCAAATTTAAACTCTTCCATTTGGTATATGAGGCCTTCTATAATATTGGGTCTAATTATCTCATGATTTTCATTTCTATGACTCATATATGTTCTGACTGGTATGTCTCCTCCTACCTGTTACAGAATGACTTCTGAGATGATTTAGTATTTCATAAACAGTTTGTTCCATAATATACTTGCAAACTTCCCTTGCACTAAACTTGCTTTATCCTAGGTACCTAGAAAAGGGAACTAGGCCCATTTATTTATTGTGGTGTGTGTTTGTGTGTGTGTGTGTGTGTGTGTGTGTGTGTGAAAACTAAAAGATTTAAATGGCACCAATTGCTCAGGTCCTCCATTATTCTACCCCTGGCTTTGTGGTCTGGGCATTCTTCCCCTCATGGTGAAATTTTTCTGTATCAGACAATTATAAGCTTTCTCATACCATGGCTTATCTGTCAGCATCCTTACCTTCCTTATATGTTAAGAAAAAAAAGAGTACGGGAGTACAGATGATTCTCAGGAAAACTTTCTAACAGGATAGATGTTCATCTATGTTATTGCATATATCAGTATTTCCTTTTTATTGCTGAATGGTAATTCCATTGTAGATATATACATTAATTTGTTATTCACCAATTGATGGGCATTTGAGTTGATTCCATTGCTGGGCTATTATGAATGAAGCTGCAATGAATAGTCATGAAAACAATCTGTGTAGGATATATGGTTTCGCTTCTCTTGAGTAAATAACTTGGAGTAGAATTGGTGGTCAAATTGTAAATTTGTTTTATCAGCTTTCCAAAATTTGTTTTATCATTTTATACTCCCAACCAACGATGTATGAGAGTTCCAGTTGTTCCACATACTTCCCAATACTTGATGATATCAGTATATTTAATTTCAGTCCTTTTGATTGATATGTAGTAGTACTTTTTGTGATTTTAATTTGCATTTCTCTGATTATGCATTGAGGATCTTTTCTTATGTTTATTAATAATTTGCACATGTTATTTTGTGAGGTGTCCATCACATATTATACCTACATCTAATTGACTTGTTTGCCCTATTAATAATTTGCTTTATATATACAGATCTTCTTTGACTTATGATGGGGTGACATCCCAATAAACCCATCTAAATTTGCCTAAGTGGAAAGTGCTAACCTACCAAACATCATAGCTTAGCCTACCCTACCTTGAATGTGCTCAGAACACTTACATTAGCCTACAGCTAGACAAAATCATCAACACAAAGGCTATTTTATAATAAAGTGTTGAACATACCATGTAATTTACAGTAAGTCCCCGACATATGAATGAGTTCTGTTTGGAGAGCACGTTCGTTAAGTCCAGTTGGTTTGTAAGTCCAACAAAGTTAGCCGAGGTCCCTCACTAACACAATGGGCTATATAGTACTCTACTGTGGTAGGTTTATAATACTTTTCACGCAAATGATACATTAAAAAAAAACACAAAAAATAAATAAAACATTTTTAATCTTACAGTACAGTACCTTGAAAAGTACAGTAGCGCCGAAACCGCTAGGTGGCGTTTCGGGGGCTCTGAGGAGCTCAGTCCGATATGTCCCAGCGCAGAAAGAATTCAGCGAGAGGCAAAGTGATAGATAAGAAGTGATTTATTAGAATAGGACACTTGTGAGACTTATAAGTAGGTGGGCGAGAGGGTGCCATGCCCTGAGAACTTAGTGGGTTACAATTTTACAGTCAAAGGAAAAGTGGAGAGGGGGAAAAGACCACCTTCTTCCTCATTCTTGAGTAGACGTCACGCTTCCATCATCAGCTCCTCCTCCAGGTTGGGTGGGGGAGGTTTTTGGCCCTACATGGTCAAGCCAGGACTGTCATGGTACTATGGAAAAATTATTTCAGGTCTCAGTACAATGAGGGTCTTACACTTTGAAATGTCACCTTTCCATAAATTGCTGTTTTTTGTGTGTGCAGAGAGCATGTCCTTGGGGTCATTAGCTCACTGGGCAGGATGTGGGTCTCATGCCACCATTGTTTTATTGTTTTGGGGCATGGTTCGTGCTTCTGTTGCATGGTTTTGTTGCTAAGCAAGCCTGCTTGGTTTTATGGTTAAGCAAATGTGCTTTCTCGAGTGATTGTTAAATTACAGGGGTCTCCCATACTTCTTTCTTTACTTATGATCCTCTAGTGGGATTAACTATTTAATTACCTACTTTGTCCCTTTACTCTGTCCCTATCAGTACAGTACAACAGCTGGTACTTCTTAGCAGTACCAGCTACATCACCACTGCTTTTATGTTTGCTTCCAGACATCCTGGGCTTGAAATAAAGATACTTTACTACTGTACTCTATACAGTACTGTATAGTAAAGCACAACCACTTGTAGAGGATGCACGCACATGGCAATGTACGCCAGACATGTGAACTAACTTACGTGATTGGACGTGCGAACGCACGTTAGTATCTTTGAAAGTTTTCATCTTGAAGGTTCATGTGTAGGGGACTTACCGTATTGACTGTTGTATTGAAAGTGTACAGAATGGTTGCATGGGAAAAGAATGGTTATATGGGTACAGAAATGTTGTAAGTGTATTGGTTGTTTACCCTCTTGACCTTGCAGCTGACTGGGAGGTGAGGCTCACTGACTCTGTGCAGCATTGCAGAGGATATCATTCATTTCTACTGCATATGGCTAGCCTAGGATAAGATCAAAATTCAAAATTTGAAGTATGGTTTCTACTGAAGGTTTATTACTTTCACACCACCGTAAAGTCTAAAAATCTTAAGTGGAACCAAATTTTAAGTTGAAACATTGTGAAGTTGGGGACTGTCTGTATATAAATCTGAAGAAGTAGAGTGAAATTTGTTCAGTTTCCTTCCCCTCTCCCCACAACCAAAATGGTTCTTCATCTAGTCACTTGGACAGGCAATTTGCTGCTCTTCTCACAGTGGCTTAAGCTTTTATTCTGTAGAGAAGAAGGATCCAGGTGGGACTTTCTATTGTTCCGCAGCTAGACTGTTCGCCTCCCCCAGATCTTCACCACAAATTAGACTTTCTCTGGACTCCAGCCCTGCCCATATGATGAGGTGCTTCTGGCTCTAAGAGCCTCTATTCTCTCACACTATCCTACACTCAGATTTAAGCAATTTGTTACAAATTTGGCTAAATTGTTCTTATCCGTTTTTGAATGCCAGCTCCTTCTCCTTCCTGTGCTCTGCCCTGGGTAAGCAATGCTTGTACCCTGTCTTTCTTTGGAAGTGCTTGTCTTTCCTCAGATTTCAGGCTATTTGATTGCCCTGCAACTTTAATTCTCTGATAAGTTCAAGAAAAGTTATGATTTAATAGGTCATCTGGCTTTATCTAGATGTTAGGTTGGGTACAACACTCTTTTCCACTTAGTACATACTAAGCAGAGACTGCAAGTTCCAATTCTTATAGCATTTAAAGTATTTAAATTATCCAGTATATTAAACTTGAGAAATTAACAAATGGAAGGAGAATTTTATTAAACTCATTTATATCAGTGTTTAAATGTTTGAGAAATTTTAATTTGTTAAATTTTACATTTTTAAACTTTCAATTGGAAAGAATTATAGACTCACAGGAAGTTGAAAAAATAAAGAGAGCCCTGTGTACCTTTTACCCAGCTTCCGCAAAGCTTTTATTTCACCTAACTATAGTATAATCTCAAAGCCAGTAAATTGAAATTGGTATAATACATTTATCTAGGTTACAGGACTTATTCAGATTTACCAGCTTTTATATATACTCATGTATGTGTGTGCGTATTCCTATACAATTTTAATTTATGTATAGTTTCATGTAACTACAACAATACAGTAATTTTTCATTACCACAAAGGAACTCCCTTATGCTGACCATTATGCCATCACTATCTTCTGGCAAACGCTAATCTGTTTTCTTCTTGAAAAGTTTGTCGTTTTCAAGACATTACATTTTGCCATTTCCAGAATGTTATGTAAATGGGATAATATAGTATATAATCTTTTGATATTGGCTTCTTATTTAGTGCCCTTAAGATTCATTCAAGTTGTTGGATGTGTAAGTAGGTTTCTTTGTATTTCTGAATAGTATTCCATTGTATGAATGCACCACAGTTTGTTTACCCATTCACCCATTGAAGGACTTTTTTCCCCCGGTTTTTGGTTATTTTCAGTAAAACTGCTATGGGCATTTATATATAGGACTTTAGGTAAAAATAAGTTTTAATTTCCCTGGGATAAATATGCAGGAGTACAATTGCTGGGTCATGTGATGAGTTTACATAGTTTTATCAGAAACTACCAAACAGGTTTCCAGGGTAGCTGTACCATTTTGCATCCCATCAGCAATGTATTACAAATCTAGTTTCTTTGCATCCTTATCAGCATTTGATATTTATTACTATTTTAAAATTGTAACCATTTTAGAAGGTTTATAGTGATATTCCATTGTGGTTTTTGTCTCCCTAATGGCTAGTGACTTTGAACATCTTTTTATGTGCTTTCTTCCATCTATATTTTTTCTTTGATGAAAGGTCTGTTTATGTCTTTTGCCCATTTTCTAATTGCGTCCTTCGGATCTTTTTGACTGTTTTTCTAAAGAGTACTTTATATATTCTAGATACATGGTTTGCAAATATTTTCTTTCAGTTTTTAACTTGCCTGTCATACAATTGACAGAGTCTTTTGCAGAGAAAAATCTTTAATTTTAATGAAGTCCAATTTATTGAATTGGCAATTTATTGACAATTAGTGAATTGTATTTTTGCTGTCATGTCCAAGAGTTCCTTGCCTAGTCTTAGTTCTCAAAGATTTTTTTTCTTCATCTTCTTCCAACAATTTTATAATTTTACATCTTTCAATTAAATCTGTGATCATTTTGATCCATATAAGGTGTTAGGTTTTATACAAAGTTTATTTATTTTGGCTATGATGTCTAATTGCAGCAGCGTAATTGGTTGAAATAAAAACATTTTTTTTATTCCTACAGCGAAAATAAAAACATTTTCGCTGTAGGAATATTAATTATTTACTAATTAAAAGAATGTTATTTGCTTATAAAATTCAAAAAAGTAAAAAAGCTACTAAGTGATTATCATTGTTTTACTTTGGAAAAATAACACTATTTTAATAGTATTCAAAGGAATACAGATTAAAACTATAATAAGATACAGTCTTTCTCCTTCACTTATTGATGCTCTTCCTTTCTTTATATAGATATGCGTTTCTTATCTGTACCATTTTCCTTCTCTCTAAAGAACTCAACATTTCTTTCAAGGCAGACCTACTGGTAACAAATTCCTTCAGGTTTTGTTTGTCTGAGAAAGTCTTTATTCTCAGGATAAAAAAAAAGTCTTTATGTTGCAGGATACAGAATTCTAAGATTTTTTTTTTCTCTCAACACTAAAAATTTCGCTCCATACTCTTCTTTCTTGGTGTTTTAGTTCATTCAGACTGCTGTAACAAAATGCCATAAGCTGGTGGTTTAAAAAACAACATGGATTTTTTTTCTCACAGTTCTGGAGGCTGGGAAGTCCAATATCAAGGCACCCGCAGATTAGGTGTCTGGTGAGGACCTGCCTCCTGGTTCACAGATAGTCATCTTTTTGCTATGTGCTACTCTTTTGGATCACTTTTATCAGGACACTAACCCATTTATCAGGGCTCCATCCTCATGACTTAATCACTCCAAAGCCTCACATCCAAATACTATCACAGTGGGGGGTTAGAATTTCAACATATGAAGTTTTTTGAGTGGTGGGGGGGCGGGGCACAACCATTCAGTCTGTGGCACATAGTTTCTGAGGTGAAGGTGGATGTAATTCTTATCTTCATTCTTCTATGGGTAAGGCATTTTTTCTCTCTGGCTTCTTTCAGGATTTTTTCTTTGTTTTTGATTTTCTGTAGGTTGAAAATTATATGCATATCATATAGGCATATCTGTAGGTTGTCTTTGGTATATATCCTGCTTATATGCTTTGGTATATATCCTGCTTATATGCTCTGAGCTTCCTGGAAGCAAAGCAAAGCTTCCTGGATCTGTGGTTTTGTGTTTGACATTAATTTGGGGGAAATTCTCAATCATTTTTGTTTCAAATATTCTGTTCTTTTTCTCTTCTCCTTCTGGTATTCCCATTACCTATATGTCACACTTTTTGTAATGTGTACCACAGTTCTTCAATATTTTGTTCTGGTTTTTTGCTTTTTGGTTTTTTGTTTGTTTTAGTCATTTTTTTCTTTGCTTTTTCAGTTTGGGAGCTATCTATTGAGGTATCTTCAAGTTTAGGAATTCTTTCCTCAGCTGTGTACAGTCTACTAATATGACCTTCAAAGGCAATCTTCATTTCTGTTACAGTGTTTTTGATCCTTAGCATTTCTTTTTGTATTTTTCTTAGAATTTCAATTTCTCTACTTATATTGCTCATCTGTTCTTGCATGCTATATACTTTATCTGTTAGAGTGCTTAGCATATTAATCATAGTTGTTTGAAATTCCTGGTTTGGTAATCTCAACATTGCTGTCATATCTGAGTCTGATTTTGATGGTCTGTTTCTTCCAGCTGTGTCTTTTGCCTTTGAGTGTGTCTTGTAATTTTTTCTTGATAGCTGTGCTCAATGTACTGGGTAAAAGGAACTGCCGTAAATAGACATTTAGTAATTTGGTGGTAAGGTGTGGGGGAAAGGGAAGCATTTTATAGTCGTGTGATTGTCTTATTCGTTTAGTGAGTCTGTGCCTCTAGATTGTACTTTTGCATGTGCTTTTCAGTCCTTTAGGTGGGACAAGAAGGCTAAAGGGTGCTAGAGTTGGATATTTCTCTTCCTCCATGTAGAAGACTAAAGCTGACTAAAGTGGTGTATATCTCTTCTCCCAGCGTTGCGTGCTTCCAACATTGCTCTTCCTTCTCTGTCATAAAAACAAGATAGGACTATTCTTTCAGCTTGGGTCCTGCAATGAAGACAATATGAAGCAAAGTACAAATGAACTCTGAAGGAAAAGTAACATGAGGAAGAAATCAACCTTTATTGTTGTAGGCTACTAATATTTGGGTGTTATTACTGCATAATAACTTTGCAAAAGTTATTAGTGAAATTAATATAAATTCAAAATGAACTAAAGCACTAATATGAACAATTGGGCCTTTCCACACCCATTCAAACTCTAAGATAAACTTTTTTGTTTCTTCTTTTCTCCTTTACTTTCATTCTTTCTATATTCATGCTGTGTGTGTGATTGTGCCACTCACACACATAAAAATTTGGTCATCCATAGCAAAAGCAAATATGTTTTTAATAATTTTAGAACTGATCATTTAAAACACTGCACACTCTTAAGCTGAAACAGAAACTTGGAAAAAACCACTGTGAAGTTAACCTTGAAAAATGAAAGAAACCAACTGAAAAAATATAGATGGAGTCAATTAGATCACTGGAATGGCTATGGCAAGCAAAAGAAAAGTTTTAATTTCCTTAGTTTTATAAGTGTTCAATTTTATTTATTCTCTCTCTCTTTCTCTCTCAATTCTTTTGATTGCTTAGGATGCGTGTGCATTTCATGGACATGCTGAGAACACAGGACTGATTGCTATCCTATTTACTGTTGTGGTTGTCTTAATCTAGACTAGGTCCACTTTTGAAGTCTCACAAATGCAAAGTCGATTAAATATCAAATGCTATGCTTATTCGGAAAATATAAACAGCATTTTCTTTATGAAGTAATATAAAGCAAAATTTTATAATTCTCTTGGTATTAATTTATATACTCTAATACATTGTTTTCAATCTCATATGTATTCAATGGGGCATACAATTTTAGAAATTAATTAGAAATCTAATCTCTAATCTTATATTTATTCTAGTGAAACAAAGAGAAAGTAAAATGTTTGTAAAAAGTTTCTGTAGCTTTTTTCTATGCTGCCTTATTAAACTTCTCCTACTATTCAAAAGATGGCAGTCTTAAGTACTTAAAATGAATTTGTAACAAGAACTTCCTTTCTCCCCATCCCTCTTTCTTTCTCTCTACCTCTCTTTCTCTATCACCACACTGTCTGTCATATTCTCTCTCTCTCTCTCTCTCTCACACACACACCTCCTTCTCTCTCTCACACACACACACACACACAGACACACAAAACTGGTATCCTAGGTTTCCTTGCTGTTGTGGAAACCTAGGAGGAAAAAATAAAGCATCTTCTTTCTCTATGTTCACCGCATTCCTCAAAAGTCAGAAGTCCTCATTATATTTTTAAAGGTCTGAGCTTCCACAAGTAACACATTCAAGAGGGAATGAACAATATTGTTTTTAGGCTGAATTTTCCCAGAGAAGGAGGCAATGAAAGTGAGTTTTCAGTGGGAGTGAAACATGTGGCTAGTCCAAGGGTATGAAGTTATATGAAGTTTGCAGAGGGGGCTTTGGCATTTTGCTTGCTATGGAAACCTGTGTCCTGATGGCATATATTACCTCACGTTGGGAATGGGATTGAAGATTGCTGTGTGCTGCCACATAGGGGCCAGTGGAGAGGACTGGGGTGACAGGAATCTCTGAGTTTGGTTAAACTCAGAGAGAACCAGTTCCTAAGGGGCAGTCAACCTCATTGCTCAATTACAACAATGTGAAGCTAAAGGAGTGATGATAAGGTGGAAATAATGATGGACTGTTTTTCAGACATCATATAAAGTCAGGATTTTTAAAAATATTTCATGGGGAAGAATTCCATTATTGACTGAATTGAATTTACTTTCCAGCAAGCTATGTAGAGCTGTGGAGGATAGTTGATTTAGAAAGATGAATCAACATTAAATTTCTTAGACTTGAATATTATGGAGTAAAATTAATACCAATTGTTTATGGGACAAATTGGGGATTTTCAAAAAGTTTTGTGCAACATGTATTTATAAGGTAGACTAATTATAATACTTAGAATTGGGGACAGCTAATTTTGAGATAGTAAGTATTACCATTTTGGACAGTTAATGGATAGTGGGCACTCTCATAAAGCCCTGTGGATTTTGAGATGAGATTAAATGTGAAGGGAGTTTATAGAATATTTTAAGAACTGTGAACAGATATGTAAAGATTGGCAGAATGGTCGATAAGGGAAGATAAGTTAGCCTTTTCGAATTAATTTCTCTTTGAATTCCAAGAGACTACAGAGAAGTAGGGGGGGCATAAAAGTGGATATTTAGGTCCCCTATCTCAGACTCTAAATTTCAGAAATAACCATTTCCATCTGGGAGAGGAACACACACAAGTCAATGTCCTTGGTGTCCTAGAGAAGTGTTTTACAAATTGCCTTTTGGGGCCCATTAGTGAATTATGAAATCAATTTGGAGAATCACAACAATCATTGTTTAAGACATCAAATGAAGTGCAATAGAATAAAATGGAAATATCTGATCACATCACATATAGTAAGAGTCTATTGCTTTATTTTTATTATATGTATTTTATATACCTATAAATACATATAAATTTGTATAATGGATCACAATGAAAGCTGTATTTCTGACTAAAGTTCAGATCAAATGAGTTGGAGCCCTCTGTCATATTTTGTGGAAACTTCCATATTCTCCAAACTTGAATATCATTTACACATAGGCTGAAATGTTATGACTAGAAGTAGAGAAGACTGCTTTTCCAATGAAGAAAATAATAAACTCTCCCAAACTAAGGATTTTTGAAGAAGATAAAACTTCTGGGTTGATTGAGAAGACATTGGAAAGAATTCACTGCTAGGGGAATGGAAATTATCTGAGGTCATGGAACACTAACAATGATGAAATGGGATGAGTGTCTCAGAGTTTGAGGCTATTTGATTCTCAGAAGTGTTCAGTGCTGTGGCTGACTGTGAGTAGTTTAGAACAAGCTTCTGATCAGCTCAGCTTTTTAAATACCAACCAGAGGGCTGGTTAAAAGATTTGTACATGTTGATTCTGAGGCTAGACAGTTTGGAGACTTGGCCTTGGTCAGAGTAGACATAGACCCAGGGAATGTGGCTCAGGCCCAGCATGAAAAGGCAGAGAGGGCACCTGCTCTGAGTAAACTCTCCACTCTGAGCTCCACCTGGTAGAACTGAACCCCTCCCTCCAACTGTTTTCAATGTCAAAAGCTAATTAAAGGGACTTCCCTGGCAATCCAGTGGTTACAACTTCACCCTCCAATGCACGGAGCACGGGTTCAATCCCTGGTCAGGGAGCTAAGATCCCACATGCCTTGTGGCCCCAAACCCAAAAAACATAAAACAGAAGCAATGTTGTAACAAATTCAATAAAGACTTTAAAAATTGTCCACATAAAAAAAGTCTTAAAAAAAAAAAAGCTAATTAAATAAGAGAAGGAGGGGGAAGTGGTGGTCCACACCAGGAGAGAGGGGAATCATGCATGAGAGATGATTTTAGTGACCCAACTTTGTACTCTACCATCTAGGACAGATAGGGACTTATATCTCAACTGAAGACTTGATGCTTTGTCTTCCTTTAAGCCACCTGTGGGTGTGCTTCTGTAGGCCTCTTGATATCCCAATACTTTGGTATCTGGACAATCCCTTTGTCCACCATTTTGGGGTGGCCTGAGCTATAGCACAAAATTGAAGACTGAAGAGTAGCATGAATCTGAGTCAAGACTCTACTGCTCAACTATAGAGAAAAGGAACATTTCTGATAGCGGTCCAAGATTTCAAGGAAACATAATAGGCTTTTGCTTTGCTGGTAAGGAAATTGGACATTTCAGGCAGACTGCTCTTGCAGTTGTGGATATAAAACCTTTGCAGAAGTAGGAAAAACTTCTAGGGCTGAGCTTGAGATGAGTGGAGAGGCATTTAAGACCCACTGGCGAGTCAATATGAAGCCTCAGGGCATACCATATAGATGGTAGTTTTAGAATTCTAAACTAGCATCAATGTGGCTGAAAGAGCAATAGTAAAGATGGTAACAACCATCATAGAGTATTGACTGGGCATTTTTCCTAGTTTTCTGTCACCACAGAAGCCTGGAAGTTTTGTATGATTCTACTGAGCTATTGTAGTGGACAATATGACCAACATTGAATTTCTTGCCACCTAGGTGGGTGGAAGCACAAAGCAGATTAGATTTGATTTTTTTTTTTTTTTTTTTTTTGCAGTACACGGGCCTCTCACTGTTGTGGCCATTCCCGTTGCAGAGCACAGGCTCCAGACGCACAGGCTTAGCAGCCATGGCTCACGGGCCCAGCCGCTCCACGGCATGTGGGATCTTCCCAGACCGGGGCCCCGTGTCCCCTGCATCGGCAGGCAGACTCTCAACCACTGCGCCACCAGGGAAGCCCTAGATTTGATTTTAAACAATAATAGAACATGAAAGTTTCTAAGCCTTAGTGCTGTGGTGTGAGATCACACACACACACACACACACACAAGTACATATGCAAGAAACATGTAAGTTTAAAATATTTTTTTTAATTCATTTAGTTCTCACTTCAAGTATGTTCATACACCTTAGGTTCAGTGTAAAGTTTATGTGTGTGAGTTCTTGAGCCAGAGAGCTAGGGCTTCAGTCACAGCTCTACCATTTATTACCTATGTGATCTTGGACAACTTGCTTACCTTTCTGATATTCAGTTTCTCACATAAAATGCGAATGATAACATTACCAATCTAACAGTGTTGTTGTTGATTGCTAAATTTCTTAGCAAGTTCACTTAATAAATAGTAGGTCTTTAAAAATTTTCTAGTTATTAAAACTAGAGCTATTTTCTTGATTGATATCATGCATTTGACTTTTACAAGTTATTTTTATAAGTGTTTTTTATTTGCTTTTATAAATGTGATTTTCTCTCCAAATTGTACTTTGCTCCTGCCACTTAATAAATTTAGTTTTCAACCTATGCATCTGTAGCCTTGCTTCTTCCACCAATCTCCCCCCACCCCACCACCACCAATTCTATGTCCCAAACCTGACCAAGGGCATGTCTAGTATTTTTCCCTCTTCTGATACCAGTTTTGTGTTTCTTTTGAGGCATGGACATTTTTGGACACAATTTTACTTCTTGTCTCATGATTGAGACTGAGAATCAAGTTTATACCTACCTACCACTGCATACCCCATCCCCATTCTTGTCACTGAATCCAGGCTGCTTAAGTTATGCACTCAGTAGACAGATAAGTAATCACCTGTCTTCCCTGTGCCAGGCTCTGTGACAATTACTAGGGATCTTCACAGAAAGAAGACTCCCTGATTTCCATTGACCCAGCTACAAATCTTGCATTTTCGTGGTATGGTTCTATTAGCCAAAAAAGTCCCCCTTTTACCGGAACCAGTTTGAGTTGTGTCTTTCACTTGTAACTCTAAATGTTCTGACTAATTTGGGCCAACTTCATCATACTAAATCCCCATATACACTAGAGTCCTGTTCTTTACCAATTTATTCTACTCCATTGATTTTTCCATACATACCAGTGCTTGAACAACATTGTTTTCATTACTGTAGTTTCATAGTATATTTCAATATGTTACTGGAAGAGTTTTCCCCATCACACATTAAAATTAAATTATTTGGGGATGTTTTATATGTTGATTTTTCCAAATGAATTTAGATTTATTTTAAGTTAAAAAAAAGCATAAAAAAGTAACAAGAACAGTGAAATATATGTTGGTCTTTTATTGAGATGATATTAATTTATGTGTTAATTTTGAAAGAGTGAATCTTTATAATACTGAATTTGACAATACAAGAGAAAGGTATTTCTTTTCACTTATCCAGATTTTTATTTGTAATACTTAAGTGAATTTTAATATTTCTTCCATGCAGTTATATTTATTTCTAGATTAGTTTATAATTAAATATTAATGTTATTTTCTGCTGTTATACATAAAATCTTTTCTTTTGTTATACTTCTTAACTGGTTATTATTTGTCTAAGTGAAGGGTTTTGATTTTTGTACTATTCCATATTAAAGGATTCTCATTTCAATTTCTGTTGTTTTCGGTTTCTAAGTTTACAAACTACCACTACAAATAATAAAAAGTTTGCCTCCCACTTTATTTTCTTGTCTCGTAACACTGATTGAACTTTTGAAATAATTTAAAACAGTAATGGTGATGATTGCCTTACTCTTGACTTTAGTATAAGTGCTTGTAATATTATACCATTAAGCATATAATGTTTCTGCTTTTAAAAAAAGTATATAGAAATGTATAATTTTTTAAATGACTTTTTATATTATATGGAGAAGATCTTTATTTATCTGACTTCTTACTACATGAATTATAATTGATGCAGTTTTTCTATATTTCCTTTTAATGCTCTTTTAATCTTTATTTATGATCTTTGCATTAAAAGTAATAAGGAAGAATGGCCTACAGTTTTATGCTGGATAATAAATAATTTGGAAATATTTTTCTTTCTCTATGCTGTGAAATAACTTAATTGCAGAAAACTTTGTTTAAATAAATATACTTCATGAAGATAGTAACAAGAGCTTTTCCTCCATTATTTTAGAAAGAAAATATTATTCTATATTACATATAAACCCTAAGACTCAAAACAAATTTCCCAAAATGTAACTAAAATATGAACCCATATTAGAGTAACCAACTATTTGGTTGGGATTTAGTATGTCTAAAACACTGATTTCTGATCTACAAGCATTTATATGGTTGTTAAAATTAGTTGCTTTTTATGCAGAAAAATATTTTCTTCCATTTTAATCACTTTTCTCACTTAAATTGCTAAATTTTCTTCAATGTTTTCTCAAAAATTTGTGTACTAATTACACAACATTAGACAAAAACATATACATGTTTAAAGCATCATAGAAGACAAGACACAATGACAGAGAAAGGGTAACACTGAGTGTGACACTGTTTTGCTGCTCTCAGCACCACCCATATCTACGTATGATTCTGACAGTATACCAATTTTATTTGCATTGACTTGGGTCTTTTCCTGCACATCATTTTCATAAAAGTATTTTATAGAGTTTTGGGGATGAAAATATAAATATTTTCCATATAGCCATCAAACAAAGTTTTTCTATTGAGAGATAAACATATTCTCTGAAATTTGGATTAAAAATCAAGAGGCTTTATATTAGGAAAACATTAAATAGAAAGTTTTTGGAATATTTATTGTTTATTTATTTGTTTACTTATTGATTAATTGCATATTACCTTTCCTAAAGAATTCTCATTACTATAGATGAATTTCGGAATGTTTATTATTGATAATCTTGATTAAGACATTTTACACTATTTCATGTATCGACAAACAAAATCTTCAACAACCATATGTTAATTATCAGAGTCTTTAATAACTAACAAATTTCAACTTAATTTTTAAATGTTATTAAGAAATAATAAAGATCTCTGTAAATAATGGTTCTAGCAAAGGAGCATGCTGACTTGTATGCCTTTGGGGAAAAATGGTTATCTTTGGGAGGAGGCTTCAAGTAGCTTTAAGAGATGCAAAAAGGGATTCGTGAGGAAAGAAGAATATAGCCAGTTTACATTATCTATTAATTAATCCTGGTGATTTTTTAGGGTGTTTGAGGTGGATGCTAAATTTACTTTGCATGTCTTTGATTACAATAAATTTTTGGCATCTGCATTTAACATTTGACACTTTGACTCCTGATGAAGACCCAAAATACATGCTATGTAATAATTTTTATTGGGGATAGTTACACCTACAGAATTAAAAATAATGACATTTTAAAGTTATGTGAAATGATATATGTAAAGAGCTTAAAATGAATTTCATTTACCTCAATTGTGAAAGATTTAAGCTATTTTTAACTGAGGACTACCATTTACATCTTAATTACTACTATTGGTAAATTTGATATTTTAAAAAATAGTTTGATAGTTTGTAAGAACATATTATTATTTGTAGTAACTTACTTCTTAAATGACAGCTGTGAAAAAAATTATTTTGAGCAGTTTATCTAAGATATGTTTATGTCCTTATGGACAATATGGAGCCAATGATCTTAATTTACAAATTGAAAAGGGGAGCAGTGTATGAAACAGCACAGTGATTTTTAGCTTGGCCTCAGAGTTACAGGGAGCAGCACTGACTATGAAAGCTCACCAAGAGTTCTTCACAATTTACTCTTTCTTGCAGTTTCTTGAAAATTGTAGTAAGTCCCTCTTTTCCTACTTATCTTGAGGATTCTCTGAGCTATAAACTACAGTGATTTATCTTTACTTTAAATTTTATTAGCACTATGAATTTATCTATTTAATGATAACTTATTCACACTTATTGTATAAGTAAGGATTGAATTGACTTGACAGAAATTTAAACTAAATTAAGTGGAAATAACATTTCCAGAGAAGGACTCTTATTATGTTTACTTGGGTCATATGCCTAATGCTGAACGAACTATTGTTGCCAAATGGATATGATGCTATGATGAGTCCCTACTGGGCTATTTGCCAAATTCAGAAAAGAGATGGTGAGGGAGAAGTTGAAGACTTAAATATGAGAAAAAGGTAAAAACTCTTATCTAGCCTGGAATGTAATTTCTGTGAGGGTAAAACTTTATTTTTGTTTTTATTTACTGTTTTATATTCAGTTCTTGGTAGAGTACCTGGCTCAAAATATATGCTCAATAAATATATTGTTGAATGAATGAATGAATAGGCAACATATTCCCTAACACAGTTTACTACACTTGTGAGGTATTCTTATTTTCTAGGGAGACAATATTTGATTTATCTTGAGGTCAATGATATGCTAAAGTGTTATTAAATACTGTTTTGCATAATTCTAGTTAACATAAGTTGAGTTACTCCATAGTTCTCCAGTATACTTTGGTTTTCCTAACTGCACTGGAATCTCTTTTGAGAACAAAGCCGATGACTTTTGGAGTTCTCAATATGACAAATAAATGTTAGTTTAGTTGAATCGTTTGAATATAAAGGTGATGAAGATGAAAGTTTACTAATCAAATAAAAGGCAAATTTGGTGGAATAAGTTCTAGTCCTGGTAAAGCTATATTTTTGTAGGATCTAATATACTCATTTTAAATTAGCTGCTTTATTATGTTTGCTAATTTTACCTTGTAAGTTATTTCTTCTGTAAGATCTAGAGGTATGATAGTGAATTTAAATGAAATTGCCAAAATTACAGAGCACTTAAATAAAACTTCCATTTCATAGGTGATACTTTTAATTAAATTATTTAAATGATTACAGCATGTAATTTAAAAATACAGTGTTCAAACTTTTTATCAGCATCTATGTTCTTTGAAAGTGAACTGTAGTCTGTAAGACATGTGCTCCTTTTTCCATACTTCCTCTAACCTTCATCTAACCTCAAGTAAATGAGTATTCAGGTGACACCCAACTTCTATTTATGATGTAACTATGAATTAATTACACATGTAGAGATTAACTTTTGAGAGAATTTCTTCATTCAACATTTTTGTGCCTCCATAATTTTCTTTCTAATAACACATTAATATTCTATTTTTTAGAATATTTTTATGGTAGTGAGATATGACATAACATTATTGCTAATTAATGGTTATATTGCATGGTACTAGGTATAATTTTAAATTCTTATTTTTACTTGGGCTATACTGCTTTGATTAAAAATATTTTCCTGATATTATGAATATTTTGTTCTTGAAAAAAATTGGATAGCCTGTTTATAAATGGAGATCAGAATCTTTTGGAGGGAGGCCTTTGGCAAGGCAATTATTTTACACAAACAACTGAATCCGTGGGAGGGGACCACACGAAGCCTGCATCCCCTTTTGAACCCTCAGTAGCATCCTCCAGGGAAAGTCACTGACTAAAGATTGTTTAAATGACAGCAGTAGGGTGCACAGTAACACTGCTCCTCAAAGGAAGCATCACCTTATCTGACCTAGTCTTGGAGTAAGTCAGGCGCCTGCTTCAGCCCGTTGACGATAATGTCTCCAACCGTTTCCTTTTTTTAAATATTCAGAGCCATTTGAGGACATCTTTTGTTTGTTTATTAGATCTTCACAGGATATATTTTGTTGAAAACTTAATATGAACTTGGTCTTTAGTTGGACCTTAGCCTTTGACAATATATGACTCTAAGGATTTCTACGGTTCTGTGATGTGTTGGTTCTTATGGCGTATGTCAATTTCCCCAAAGATGAGATCTCACAATGTGCTCTTATCTGCCTGAGCCATTTTGTGCAGTAAAAGGTATCTTTTGGCTTTGCAATAAGTATTTAAAGGATTGCCCTGTTTATTTAATCTTTTGCAAGACATTATTTTTATAGTTATATTGCTGTTGTTCTTGCAGCTTCTTAATTTAAAGTACTGTAAAGTCCCATTTGTGAAGAGAGCCGTTATGTAGCTCGAAACCAATTACTTTGTTCAGTTTGTGCAAATGATCCTTTTGATGAAGTGTTCCAAATGTAAAGAGCTATGAAGAACATTGGGTTGGTTTTGATTATACAGCATGTTCAGTTGTGATTCTGTCCATCTCTTCACTGAAAGATCAGTGGTTAAGCATATGCTGTTAGCTGCCAGAGTCAACACTCATATTTTTCTTTCCATTCTGTGAGAAGAACTTCAAACGTTATTATTCATAAAAGCTTTTACTGCAGCCTGTTGGTCTGGACTAAAAACACATTATTCCATGTCCTATTAAGAATTCCAACCTGGAAAGGTCAACAGTTAGGTTTATCACAGTGTTTATGGAGGCGCTGATTATTTACTTAGCACTGTAGAGTAACTGAGATTTTTTTTGAATTCATAAATTAGAATGTATTATTGTTACATTAATTAGCAGTATAAAATCATTATGATTTATCCATTAGAGCATGTCTTTTTCATGGTTTTTATTCATTCTTCTGTATATAAAAGCAAGCCAATGTTCTGAAAAAGTCACAATTATACATAAGTTGGTGAGTGATAGTATTCGTTTCCCACATTTGTTTTCACTTTTATTTAAAAACATTTGCTTATATTATATTGAAAGCAACTTTCAAGCCAATAAATAATTTCAAAAAGGAAAAAAATCCTGATTGACTGTTAATCATGAAGTTCCTACAGTGTCTTATCTCGATTTATAGAAATAAATAATATGGAAGGACATTTTTTGATAACTCACAATACTTTAGAAATACCTGATTTTTAATTTTGATTTTATTCAGTAATAAATGAAGGTAACAAGGATAGAGATACAGAACAGAGCAATATACTGTCATAGTGTCCAGAGTTAGCCAACCTGCAGAGTCTGAGGGACACAAGACTACCTTCACTTCTGACAGCAAAAGTTCAGGAGTTTTCCAGAACCACACTCAGTTTTGGTAATTTGCTGGAAAGACTCACAGAACTCACTGAAAGTTATTTTATTCAAGTGTCCATTTGTAGCAGAGAAAGGGTAAATAAAATCAGCCAAAGGAAGTGATGCATGCTTGTTTGGGATGGGTCCAAACATGGACCTTTCCTCTCTATGTGGAGTTATGAATGATATCTCCTTCTGACCACAATGTGTGAAAATACGCACAGAGAACCTCACCTGAGGTTGACCAGAGAACCTCACCTGAGCCTTTAACATCCAGAGTTTTTATTGGGGTTCAATCACATACTGCCTGCATGACTAACCTTTAGTTTCTAGCTCTCTTGGAGATCAGGAGAATATCTTTAGTCTCCGGTTCTTCCAGAGGATAGAACTTCAACCTCCAAAGTCCCCATTGAAAGTCACACTGTTAGACTGTCTTGTGGCCAAAGATCCTAGGCAAACAAAGAGAAGAATATTCCAGGGACCTGGAGATCCTGTACAATAGCTGAGGGCAAAGGCTAGATCTCTCTTTGGGTAAGGTTAATTCTTCACTACACACATAGATACCATTTTAATTTTCATTTGGGGTATGAAGTGAGGCAGGGCAAAGGTAGAAAATACTTAGGGGAAAAAAGTTAGGGAGCTAAGAAATACTATCTAGGATCTTTTGGATGCTTTGAATTATAGAATTTAAAGGTAAAAGGGATATTAGTAATTAACTAATGGTCCAAAATTTTTTGTTCACATTATAGAAAATTTTGAGACATGGAAAGAATTGGCTGTCACAATGTTTATGGAACATAACACCTAGGATTCTTTGTTTATGTCTTTATTTAGGCTTAATTATAATCATATCACCACTGTCATTCTCTTTTGGGATAATTTTAATCAGCGTGAGGGTGTTCTTGGTATTTTTCTTCTGGTGGTTCACGTCACTGAGGATTGCATTCATAAATGCTTATGGGGAAAGAATTAGTCTTCACTATGTAACAAAGATTCCAGGAAACTTGGAAATAACAAAAACAACAACAATAACAACAACAAACCAAGAGGAAACTAATGAAAAATAAAGATGGGTAGATAAAGGCCATTGAAATATAAGATGATGTCTTTATATTTCTATGAAATTCTTTAAATAAACAAAAGTTCAATGTTATATCATTGGCTGAAAGAATGCTTGACACTCAAAAGACACTAGCATTAGGAAACCAAAGTTGAATACTTAAAAATCAAAAGGCATTAGTTAGGAGACCTGAGCTCTAGTCCCTGTTTAATTAGAATAGCTATGTAACTGTGGTCAAGCTACATCTCTGAATCTAAGTGACATTAGGAGAAAATGAGAGGGTTTAACTTCAGTGGCTCTTACTTTTCTGGAGTCAGAGAGAGACCCCTTTAGGAATTCAACAAAGCTTTCTGCATCCTCTTTCTAAGAAAATGCACAAGTGCAATTATAGACAGCATATTCATACACCCTCAGTGAATTCAAAGTATTTGACCCACATCCTGAAACCCAGTTTAAGAAATTCTAGGATTTGGTGATTTCCAAAGTATCTTTCAGGTTTAAAATCTGAAATTGTCTTATAACATGTTACCTCAGAATCATAAATAAAATTTAGTTTTTAAAATCAAATGGATACATACAGCATAAAATATTCAGTTGTTCTCAGACCCACCCAGAAGTACTGATCCAGAAACACTGGGATGAGATCCAGAAATCTGAGTTTTAATGAACTCTCTAGATTATGCTGTTATGTACTCAAGTTTGGGAGCCACTGGCTATAAGAATAAAGTGAGTAAGATTGAAAATAAAATATATGAAAGGCTAGATAGACTTGATGGCCCTAAATCTAGGGCAATAATGCCTTAATAGGGGGTACCAGGAATGTAAGGTTACCATCACATATGTTACCTAACTTTAGATAATTTGTTGGCATAGTAATAGTTAATAAATCTGTAGTACCTTGAAGTAATCAAATTGCTTTCAGATATCTTACCATATTGGCTTCTCATAATAACCCTCTGAGTTAGATAATAAAAATTTTATTCCGAATATATAAGTAGGAAAACTCAATATTTTGTCAAAGATCAACCAATTGGAGATGGTATTAGAACTTATTTTCTTTCTCTGGGACTTCTTATGACATGCCATGGTATGAAAAGACCCTTAAAAAAGAGACAGTAAAATGTGGCACATTTTTATCATTCTAGATCAACAATATTTCTAACTTTGATTATTACTCTTAATATTAAGTGACATATTAAAGTGTATCAGAGGAAAAGACCTTTACTTGTTAGAACTTCCATGATTTGCATCGTGTGATTTAAGAAATTAATCTCTAAACCCACCACATTTAAAGTTTATTTATTGTATTGTTGAGGTATTGTTCTAGTGTAAAACTTATATTGAAGTATAGATATTTCAAGAAAAAAAGTATAGATATTTCAATTATTTTATAGTGTCTAATGAAAATTAGATGTTCTCTCATTTCCTCTAAATTACTGTTTTACTAAAGATGATTATTTTAATCTCCTTTAGCTATTTCTCCTGATATTTATTTTGCCCATGGCAAAATAAGATGTTTATATTGCTTTTTAAAAATAAATTATCGGTTTTAGATGTCGTAGAGAAAAACTCTGTTGTTTTCACTTATGTATATTAAACACAACATTCTCTGAATACTACTTCACTTCCGACACCAGATATGTGGGTTTTCTATACATCAAACAATCCTCTGATACCAGCTAGATGTTCTACAATTTAACTCAATTCTGACGCTATCTACCTGGAGACAGCATGAGATCCCACAGGTTAAGGGTTCAGTCCCACAAGACTTCCCTCCTCCCCATGCCCTACCCAATGCCAATTGATAATTCAGATTGTCACCAGTGCCTCTAACCAACTGGCTATAAATTGGAGCTTCTCACATACCCCTTCTCTGATTCAATTAATTTGCTAGGATGTTTCACAAAAATCAGGAAAGCATTTTACTTACTAGATTATTGGTTAATTATTATGAAAGAATAGAACTTAGGAAGAGCAAGATGGAAGAGATGCGAAAGGCAAGGTATATGGAAGGTTGTGGAGCTTTCATGACCTCTCTGGGTGAGCCTCTACCTGTTCACCAACCGGGAAGCTGTCTGGAGCCTGTCCTTTTGGGTTTTTTGGAGGCTTCATTACATAGGCGTGACTGATGAAATCATTGGCCATTGATGATTGATTCAACCTGTAGCCCCTCACCCATCCTGAGCATGAGGGTGGGGCTAAAGCTTCCAACCTAATTTGGTTGGTTCTCCTGGTAAGCCACCCTCATCCTTAACTTATCTAGGGGCTTTCCAAAAATCACAACATTAACATAAACTCAGGAGTAATGTAAAAGGACTTGTTAAGAATAAGAAAAGACAACTTTATGGCTCTCATTACTTAGGAAATCCAAGGATTTTAGGAGCTCTGTGCCAGAAACAAGGACAAAGACCAAATATATACACAATTCTTATTATAAATCACAATATGACAAGGGTTATTTATTAATTTCCTAGAACGGAATACAAGGATTTAGCTTTCTTATATTACCCACTCCCACTTTGTATTTTCCATTCCTCTGTTCTCTCCAAGATATACATTTGGAGTTAAATAAATTTTTAGTTAAGTCAGTATTCAGAATTTATTTGTTTATGCCTATGTGTATATTATTCATGCTTTCACTCAACAAATATTTATTGTATTCTTATAATGTGCCATAATACTTTTTAGATAACAGAGGTAGTCCATGAACAAACCAGACAAAAATCTGTGCCTTTATTGAGGTTACATTTTAGTGAAAAAAGACAATAAAAATGAACATGATAAATGAGTAAATTATATGGTAAGTTTACAGAAGGCAAGTGCTAAGAGAAAAAAATTGAGCCAGTTAATAGGTATGGGGGTTGAGGATGCTTTGTGATTTTAAATGGGGCCTTATTGAGAAGGTGACATATGGCAAATACTAGCAGGAAGTGAGGAGTGAGTCACTCAGAGATCTAGGGGATGGATGTTCCAGACCAAGAAAATCAGGCCAAGGCTCTAATGTGGAAGTGTGCCTGGTGTGTTCAAGAAAAACAAAGGGACGGTGTTGGTGGAACGGGAAGAGTGAGGGAAGGTAGCAGGAGTTGAGGTTAGAGATTCAGCAGAGGGCCATGTTGTGCTGGACCCTGTAGGCCATTATAAGGACTTTGGCATTTACTCTGAGAGAAATGGAGAGCCTAGTATTTTGAGGTATGGATTGATATGTTCTGCTTTATGTATTAATCAGGATCACTTTAGCTGCTCCGGTGAGAGCAGATCATAGGGGGAGATTGTTTGAAAGCAGGGAGACCAATTAGGAAGTAATTGTAAGAATCTATGCAAGAGAAGATGATAGCTTAGACCAAGGTGGTTGGGATTTTGAGAAATGGTAATATTATGGGTATATTTTGAGGGAGAGTTAAAACCTACTACACTGATCCATGTAATACATTCACACTTATTTTCCTGAACACTTTTGTTTTAATACTTTCTCCTTTTGTATTAGGTCCTTGGTTTTCTATGTGTCTATGAAAAATTCATAAGAAACTTTCTGACTTAAGTATAGATTCCCCCACCATAATAGAAACACATCAAATATTCTATTTGACCTATTTTTAGTGGGTAAGATGAAAGTATCCCTCCTGTACCTCTCTCTCCTCTTATTCCAATTTAGGTTCGGTGATCTCTAGGCCTGATACACTACTATTATCTGTCACTACTAGCTTTTGCTTCTTTAACAGGTTGAGATATTTGTTTTCTTGGTATCATGGCTTTATCTTTCTTTATTTCTATCTTTGTCTAGTTGTGTATATCTTCCAAGAAAAACAATGCATTGGAGATAAATTTTTGGGACGTTGCATGTCTGAAAATGTTTTCATTATACCCTCATGAATCTTTTATATTTTTGACTGGTTAATCTAGATAGGTGTGATGGTTAATTTTGTGTCAACATGGGTAGGCTATGGCACCCAGTTGTTTGGCCAAACACCAGTCTAGATGTTGTTGTGAGTTAATTTTTTAGATGTGATTAATATTTAAATCAGTGGCCTTTGAGTAAAATAGATTTTCCTCCATAATATGGGTGGGCCTTGGAGAAAACTGGTGCTTTCTCCAGCTCTTGGATGTAGGGTTCTAAATACATACACTATTTCAAACTTGTTTATTGTGATTTTTGGATCTTTTCTATTTTTTTTTCCTGTTGAATATACAAGTAGTGAGAAGAGATATGTTAAAATCTCTCAATATGTCACTGGTTTAATCTGTTTCTCATTATAGTTCTGTCAAGCTTTGTCCTCATTTATTTTGTGGCTATGTTATCTGGTGTATTTTGCTTTACACTGGTAGATTAAAATTTTTAACATGATGGAGTTTTCCTTTATATCCATAACAATGCTTTTTGCTTTGAAGTTTATTTATTTGATAGTAATAGAGCTGTATGCTCTTCACTTTTATGAACCTGGTCTATATTTTCAAATTTTCTATGACTTTATATTTTAGATGTAGCTTTCCCAAGCAGCCTATATCTAGATTTAGTTGTTCAATACACTCATAAATTTTGACTTAACTGTAACATTCTGTCCATTTTACATTTGCTGTAATCATTAATACTTTTATTTCTATCATTTGTTTTTTCCTTTTTTTTTTTTTTTTTTTTGTGGTACGCAGGCCTCTCGCTGTTTTGGCCTCTCCCGTTGCGGAGCACAGGCTCTGGACGTGCAGGCTCAGCGGCCATGGCTCACGGGCCCAGCCGCTCCACAGCATGTGGGATCTTCCCGGACCGGGGCACGAACCCGTGTCCCCTGCATCGGCAGACGGACTCTCAACCACTTCGCCACCAGGGAAGCCCTCCTTTTTATCTTTCCCAACTTTCCTTTCCTTTACTGTCCTTCCTTGCTTTATTTGAATTGATTTATTTTTTATCTTTCCATATGTTTGGTTTCTTGAATAAATGACCATCCGTTCTCTTTGGGAATGGGAGAATGGAAGCATTAGAATACACTTGCATAGTATTAACGGGTCCTTCCTCATGGGTACCTGTCCTCTCCTACATTCATTGGATTCTGGGTCTGAGAAATGGTTCATATTCAGAAATTGGGCAAGGATGATAATTTTACTGAGGAAATGTCCACAGGCTCATTCATCCTTTTTTTTTTTTTTTGGCTGTATAAACTAAGCAATACACTTTTTGGCTCCTCATCTATCTTGTCTCTAGGAGCATCTGGTTTCCAATCAGACATTACTGCTATTCATGATAAATATGCTCGTCCTGCTTCTGACTGTTAGTCAATATCACCTGGGCTCTATTATTTCAAAATCCTATCAGCACTGTTGATACTAGGATTCTAGATCTATAACAAGCCTGGCTATAGATACAACTACCACTCTCAACGATGGTGATACCTTGTCACTTTTATCATTTCAATAAATGGAGCTCTTTCATGGAGCATAGCTGGTTCATGAATTTCTGGTCTCATGCATCTTCTTATCCACTCTAGCATGCCCAGTTTTCTTGAGCCTTTTGATCCCTTCTTCCACCATCTGCTATTGTAGTTCTAATATTTCTATATCACTTAGGGTGGGCTATCACTTTTTCCAAGTTTCAAAGAGCCATCTAAGCAATGTGTTAGCATAGTCTCCTAGAGTTCTTGCCCAAGTGTTTTATCCTGCATCTCAGGAAATTGCTCCCATTTTGAAAAGCTATGCTTTATTCAATTTTATATTGTGTCCTTGATCTAGCACACTCAGTATCCATTACATATATTAGCTTATTGTTCTCCTCCTCCCTTAGCAGGCCCAGTACTTCCCCAACTGGGTGACTTGTCCAAAATCATTGATCTAATGGGTAAATGGAGAGAGGTGGAGAACAGATGCTCCTGTAGTTATCTGTTGTTTTGCAAGACAAAGTTTTCTGTATCATCTTTAATATAGAAGATACTAGCCCTTAATAGGGAGGAGTGGGTTACTTCTGCAGGATGTTTCAGGGGAATCTGGAGATTCAATATATTCACAGCATCAGTCCAGAGAGTTCAGTCCAAATCTCAGTGTCCTACATCTCTCTAATTAAGGACCTGACCTTGGCATAACAGACTGGCTGGCCTTGACAATGCAAATTTCTCTTGAACTCTGCTAACCTTACAATTAAGTTCTAGGCCTCATCCACAGCATTTCTCTGCATTCCCATGACAGGACATTAGAGACTTTTTATATAAAGCCAAAAAGGCCCTCAATCCACACTTTGCCTTCAACTGGTATTTAATAACCCTTAGACTTTTATTGTTTTTCACTAGTGCATCAATATTGCCCAGCAATACTCATCTGATTCTATAGTCCTTGTACTTATTACTCCCACTGCACCTCTCAAACACCTACAGTACTGAAGTTGCTGTGCACCCTTTCATTTGATATTCCATCCCAGATCATCACTAGTAAAAATGTTAAAAATGGCACTGATATGGCATAACACGAGCCATCAGTCATCCACTTACCACTAGTGATGGTTCCTCATTGCCAGCCAGCCAATGATCATCTAGCTACAAACTTCTACTAGGGTCTGCTTCTTAGGATCATACCTCATATCAATTGCCTCATTTTTCTTTCTCAGGATACAGGCTCAGACATGGAGACTGAGCATGAGATATTTATTTTGGAGTGTGGTTTGAGTTATCTACTTCTACATAATAAAAAACCTTAATGGCACAAGAAAAACAACCATTTTATTATTTCTTACAGTCATATGGGTCAGGAATATGGGCAGAACTTAGCTAAGTGATTCTTGTGCTTCATGTGGAGTTGACAAAAGTCACTTGGGTATGTATTCACCTGGCAGCTGAACTAGTCTGCAGATCACTCACATGCCTGATGTCTTGGCAGAGAGAGCTGGAAGGCTGTTGAGTTGAGCTCTTCTCTCCTTCCATATAATCTCAGGACCTCTTAAATTTCATAATTCTCTTAAAGACTAGGCCTAAACTGGCAGTGTCCCTTCCATTGTAGTTTTTTGGTCAAAGTAGTCATAGGTAGCTTAGGTTCAAGGAGGAGAAACATAGACCTTACATCTTGGTGGTGAGAATGTCAAAGGATTTGTGGCCATCTTTAATCTGCCACAAATACTCTCAGGAACATGGCATATTAGGGAACCAGGGGAAGCAGGAATGGGCAGCGGGAGAAGTTAAACTGAAATGCATTTGCAACAGCGGCCTCAGCTTATCCCATTGCGAGTTCTGAAGCTAGAATAACCATTTGAAATTGTCCTGAATTATGGCAGGCAGGTCAAGTTTGTATATGGCACCATGGGCCAGTCATTTGATATGGACTGTTCCTGAGGAAGGAAGACATGTAACTTTTGTTGAGGAAGCGCTCTTTGGCCTAGGGCAATTCTCAGAGAGAAATTCAGTTGTGAGCCATTATCAGCCAACACTCCTGCCAACAAGCAACATGGTCATGAAGGGGCCATCTGGGTGGTGCATCACAGATTCCATTACATATGTCAGGAAATAAATTGAAGATACAAACAATATTGTTATGGCCTAAATACATGAATTAAAAATAGCAAGCATCAATAACACTGAAAATTAAAATACTGATGAAGAAAAGGGTTGAGATAATTGCAAGAAATGCATTTTATAAAAAAGATAAAGATGTTAAAGAAGAGATGATTCAGTAAAGTATAATTAGTATTGCTGAAGGCAGAACCCAATCAGTGGAACAGAAAATTATTTCTAAAACATATATCAAGATAAAATTAGGAAAGAAATGGTTCTGATGCAAAAATGAAAAGAGCACATGGTATGCAGGGAAATTTTGTCATAAGCTGCTGAATATAAAGACATATTCTTTTTAAACTTTTGCATTTCAAAAGTAAAAATAAAATTCTTTACTTCTAGTAAATGGAAGATTGAACTGTTTCCCATTTTCTTCTTATAAAAACAACAAGGCAACTAAAAACCCCCTGCAATTTCTTTTTATATTGAAACTAGAAAACATAAATGCCCCATAGATTTTAAATGTAAAGGCTGCTAAGGATTGCAAGGCATCACGTGTCACTTGGGGGATGGAAAGTAGCAAAGTCCTCCAGGAGCAACAGGTTTCTGGAAAGACCAACATGAAACAAGGGCTGTGGAGTCTGGAGAGGACAAAACAGAAACTGAAAAAACAAATGAGCCAAAGATCATAAAAATTGTATAGAGGGAATTCCCTGGAGGTCCAGTGGTTAGGACTTGGTGTTTTCATTGCCAGGGCCGGGTTCAATCCCTGATCCGGGAACTAAGGTCCCACAAGCCGCACAGCACAGCCAAAAAAAAAAAAGAGAGAAATGTATAGAATAGAATAATGGATAAGTGGTGATATGTCTTAGAAAATCCAGTAAAAACACACTCTCTAGAGGAAAGTTCTGCAGTGGCTGGACAAATAAACTCTAGTTTATTCCATAGTAAGAAGTAAAATTGGAGCTGGCCCAGCATTGACACAAAACTACCAGAAGAAATAAAGTGGGAAAGACTTTCCCAAAGTATACCTCACAAAATAAGAAAGAATAGATGAAAGTTCTGACCAAATATTTTATCATGAACTTAAAAGTAAAAAAAAGAAAAATGAAATAATCACTTCTACGAAGGGAAACCCCAAAGTGAAAACTCAATGTTTTGGGGAAAATATAGTGAGAAAACAGGAAATGATGAAATGTACATTGGCAAACTAAGGAAAAAAGTAGGAAGAACAACAACCACCACAAAAAAAAATAAAACACAGAAATGAAGTCAAAATTGACAGTAGCACAAAGTAACGTAATCATTGAGGATAATATAGAAAGAGGTCTAGAGTATAGAATGAGAAAAATGACCAAAATAAAATAAAAATACAGTGGAGTTAAAAAGGATTAAAAGGGAATGGTTAGATATGCAAGAAAGGCAAAGGAGATCAAATGCACGTAACTGGAGTTCCCCAAGAAGAAAGCCAAAATAATGGAACAGAATATAGAAACATATAATTCAAGAAAACATTCCTTAAATAAAAGAAGGCTTGGATGTACGTTTTTGAAAAGACATGTTGTATGCCAGGGCAATGTGAACCAGAATGGTCAATAATGAGACACATTTTGAAAGCATTGGTCCTTAAAGACAAAGAAAGAATCTTTTGCAAAGATAAGGCAAAATATCAATTCCTTTAGGAGAGAAAAAACAAATCAACCAGATTTCATGTTTTCCTTAGCAGTATTCAGCGTCAGAAGACAGTGGAGCGATATTTATGTGATAGGCAAGGTAAAATGTATAAGCCAAGGATTATATGTCCAGCCAAGTTGTGCTTCAAGTGAAAATTCAACAGATAAATTGTTTTGAACACACCAAGCACTCAAGGATTATTGCTCCCAAAAGTCCTTGTTGAGGAAACTGTAAAACTGCTTGCAGGTAAACCTCAATCAAACAGGGGGTAACTGGAAAGCAATGGCAAAGTCACGAATTTTGAATGTAAATATTTTGTTTAGAACCAAGACTAAAGAAAATGTGGAGCTGAGGGTGACAAACCAAATATAAACTTTATATGTTCTCACAGTGGAAAAATGCTAACTACTCACAAAATGAGACAGGAAAAGAGAAGGAAGGTGAAAAGGAGAGCAATATCTGGTAGTCAAAGAATATCATTTCAAATTTATAAAATTAAGTAATAGATAAATAAGCATACTGAATCACACAAATGTATACTACATTACCTATTGTCAAACTGGCTTTACTGCTACTGTCTAAATCTAAAAATTGTTTCCCAGCTTCATCTTCATTCTATGGTATCTGAATGAAGAATTAGTACAGTTGTTCAAAGACAGGACCTCCTAGAGGGTGTAGAGTACAAGAAGGAAGGAGAAGCCGTTTATTTTGGAAGGTCATGGCGGTCAGACATGATGATCATATGCAGACATACATCATGGATCTTAGTTTATTCTTATCCTCTTTCTGCTCTGAGTCAAAGTGTTTCCTAAATCCCTGGCCTCTTGACCACTCCTGGTTCAGTGCTCACTACCAGGGCCATGGCTGTGCACATTCAGAGGTAGCAGTACCACAGAGGCAGCAGTTTCCTTTGACTTCCATGAACATCCCCATTGCAGACCACATTGTAGACAGATATGCATGGCTGCTTGGATTTTTCTCACAAGTTCAGAATTTTTCCTGTATGCCAGTGATTCAGGCAGCTGTGATTGGAGACTGTTTCTCTGATCCTCCAGTTCTCCCTTTCCAGACCTTTACTTCCCTGGATCCTCTCACACTGGCATAAATTCTGATTCCCAAATTAAACCTCTTACTGATATAATTTTTATAATGCCTTTGGCTTAAGACTGGTACACAAAGTAAATGATAAGCAAGGTAACTTTATTGACAAACAAAAATAAACTAGGCAAATACAAATTTAAAAGAACAAGTAAGAATTGTGATTTTAATATCAAATAAATGGAATTCAGACCCAAAAGTATCAACTAGATGAGGAAGGAAAATTTCTTATGCTAAAGGTTTTTATTTGAAATTACATTTTTGAATATATATGTACAAAATAGCACAATAGCACATCTTAAATTATTTTCTATTTCAGCAGCAGTTCTTCCAGTATTTTCCCATTAAGCATGACAGTGGATTTGAAAGAGAGATAGACAGTTTTCAGTTTAAGGAAGTATTAATCTATTACTAACTTTGATTTTGCTTTAAAAATCACAAATGATTGCTGAATTTTGTCAAATGCTTCATTAGCATCTATGGAGGTGATTATATGAATTTTCTCCTTGGAGTTATCACATGATTAATATTGAACCATCTGTGTATTCCTGGAATAACACCACAGGGTCATAATTCTTTTAATGTGGTGCTGGCTTCTTATTATATTTTAGTATGGAAATTTGCATCAATATTCATGACTATGTTTAATCTATTTTTTTTTTGGTGAAATTTCTGTTAAGTGTTGGGATCAATTATTTCTTTCTTATAAATATTTTAGAATTATGGAAGTATTTTAAAATTTAAAATATTATATTATTTAGTCTTTAAATTTTGAAACTGATTGGATCTTTAGCTTTTTGGAGGAATAAGGAAAGTCTTTTCATTTATGGAAATTGATCATTTTGTGTTACTTTCTCTTGGAATTTATTTTGTAAAATTTAATTTTTCTAGAAAATTACCAGTTTTATCCATACTTTCAAATTTATAATGGAAATATAAAATATCAGGTCAGGTTGAAGACCTTAAACTTTGAAGAGGTACAATATTATGGATGCGTGATTTTTACGTAGTTATGTTGACTCACACAGGTAGAAGTTTAGAGAAAGAGAAATTTACATTGATGCAAAGTTAGGAGTTTTTGAGACCCTTGTCTGTGGAGGTAAAGGGAAATTAGTGCATTTCATTGAATACTTCCTTCTCACTAAGAAAGGCAATAGAAAAAAGAGAAGATGTAAAACGTTCATACTGTAACCTTTACAGCATTTCAGAGGCTGAAGAGATCACTTGGGGCTGGGGTAGTCAGAAGGCTTAATGGGGGAGGCAAATCCTACATGAAAGGCAAGATTGAAATTGACAGACTCTGGGTCTGGAGACAAGAATGAAAGCGCCTTTTGTAATAGCATGGAGGTAGCGTATAGTAATGCTTCCATTGACATTTGTTGAATGAATAAGTGTATGCAGAAATATGTGATACTACATAAATCAGGAGAAAAAGAGAATTGCAAGGGAGGAATGGTTAAAAAGTCAAATACCACACACAAATCATATAAGATTGCCGCAAAGCACCCACTGGATTCCCCAGTTAGGAACTGTTGACCGTGGAGACAGACATTTTAATGGATCAGGTTTTAGTGAGTCGAAAATAAGTGTGCTGAGAAGGAAAGTAGAGAGTAAAGAGATTAGAAATAAAGAGCAGCCTTTCGTTTGTTTCTTTTTGTTTGATTGTTAATATGGGAGAGATTTCTGGCCTGTAAGGAGGGAATTAGGTGAAGGAACAGATTTAATGACATGAAGAGAGTAGTTCATGGGGCCCACAGGAGGAAAGATAGACCTTGGGCAGCAGCAGGGAAACCTCCTCTGAGAATGGAGTTAACAGTAGGGATGACTGCAGTTAAATCTGATAGTGAGATCCTATAAAAATTCTGGACATTCTTCTAGAGTAGTCTTATTTACAAAATGGAAAATGGGGACATTTGCCGAAGGAGGGGAGAAAGTGGTGGTATTTGAGAATAATGAAGTTTGGACTAGATTAAAATGAAAGTGGGACTGAGGAAGCTGACTCAGTTCTAACTCAGTTTGAAGACCTTGTGTGTGGGTTTTTGTTTTTTTTTTTTTGGAGGCACAGATATGGATGTGCAGTTTTTCTAAAGTGATATTTTTACACTAAGGTAAAGTGTATACTGAGAGAAGGTTTGGAGTTTGTAAATGAGTGTATAGATGTAGATTGAAAGACTGGTTGAAGCAGTGATATTGGAGGAAAATAAGAGAAAAAAGATATGGTAAGAAGTTAGCCTATTAATTTCAAGATTTCAGAGGTGGAGTCTTATAGAAGATAACAAGGTTTTTGGAGTAGGTGATTGAAATGTTGTGGAAGTGAAGGTCACTGAAACTAAGGTCAGTAAACTGAAGGTAAAGGTCACGTGTTATAGAGGAAAAGGCCACAGATAATAACGTATATCCCTTAATATGCATGACTTTGGGAAAATTACTTAACTCTTGTGGTCCTCAGTTTCCTAATAAGTGCAATAGAATTAAAGTGCTATTATGAGCTTTTTTTAAAAAAGCACATATAAAGAGCCTAGCAAAAAGCCTAGCATGAGAGCTGTGTGATTACATTATTTTATTGTTGCTATTGTTATCATTTTTACTATTATTGTTGTTAAATAGTTCATGGACATTGGCATTATCAGACTTTGAGTGCAGAGGAGTCAAGTCTGAAAGTTGTCAGTGAATATAAGAGATCAATAACAAGAAGAATGATAGAAAATGGTAATGAGGATTGCTAGAGGTGATGCCGTTGGATAGCTTGGAATAAAAGAAACCTGCTTTTTATGCTCTGGTGAAATCAGAAATAAAATTTTAAATAGTAATTTGTAACAAGAGAACTGTGACCTCTCTCTGCATTTGTGCCTGGAAAAGAACAAGATGAAGTAGCATTCTGTGAAGGAATTGGAAATCTAGTGGAAAATAGAGTTGAATGAAATTCCAGAAAAAAAAAAATGTAAAGGACTAAGAGGGCAGTGGGAGGATGGTTAAGAAGAAAGGAAAGAGAGAGCAGTATAAACATGCAAATATGGAAAATGAGAAAATCAGAGGGGCTAACAACCTGGGTAATAGCAAGGGTGATAGGCATAAGATGAGAGCATGGTACAATGTACTGAGTGGCCAGATAGCAAATGGACACAAAAGTAAAATTATTTACACGTTGGTGCTGGCTGAGTCTTCTCTCAGTGGTGAACAGTTGGGGATGCTAGAGACATGATCACACCACATATAAATGATTAAGACTGAGGAGATAGAATGTGTTAGATATTTTTAAATTGTTTTAGGAATATAAGGATGGCTAAACTGAAATAACTAAAATCACATTTTACATGTAAATATGAGTTTTTCAAACCTAAGTCTTATTTAACTGCAATGATTTCAAAAGAAAAGATAATTAAAATAGTGTTAGAAACTTGCATTTTTGGTAGAGTAAAATATTTGACATTTCCATTTGGTTAGCTAAATTTTCTTATAAACTTTCATTTACCTTTTAAAAATACTGGTCATTTCAAAATCTTGGGTATATAAAAGTTTCATTTTAATTCTAGAATAATATTTGAAAAAGAATGAAAATAATGCATGCATTGAAATATGAGCTTTTTAGATAGTACTTAAAATTTTAATTAGGAATGTAACCCAGAGCTGACAGATTTTCTTTGTCAGCCTTGGAACAACATGTAGGCAGCAAGCTGCATGTGACTCATAAACACATCTGAAGGCTTGCCCTTCACCTGCCTGCTGCAGGGGGCCTTGATGACTGGCAGCTCCACAGGCATCAGAATGAAAATAATAGGCCATTATCTGAATGTGATAGTCATTTATTAAAACCTCAGCCATTTGCATTTTTTAAAAACACCATATTTAAGATATTCATCAAAAATTGGAACACAAATTTTAAGACTTCTGGAATGATATAAATAAACCATAATGATTAAATTGTTCATTTGGAACTTATTTTTTAACTAAGTAGTTAGAGGCATAAATAAAATAGATTAATAGTATCATTTAAGGTAACATACATTATGAATTTAGTGTATTAACTAAAAATTTAAATGTAATAATTACTTAATGCTCCTGAGAAATGTATGCCTTCAAATTTGACAAATTAGTGTTTATACCTTTCAACATTGAGAAGTGATTTTATTTTGTTTTGTTTAAGGCGGCCAGCAGTTGGTTTAGGTTTCATGCAAATTGTCATTTTCTGGGCTTTCAGGAGCCACCTCATCTTGTAGACATTACTATTCTTTACTGCCACATTGCAGAACAAAGAGAACTGGCACCAAGCACAAAGTGACTTGGTATTTGGCTCAAAAACAGCAACTCCCAATCACTTACAAAACTTTTCTTAAGCCTTTTCAAAAGGTGTGAGACTGTTTGGTCAGTACACTGCGATTCTAGCCAACAAAGGATTGTTTTCTCAGTTTTATAGAGATCTTAGGAATTTTTCCCAGTAACATAACCCACCTCATAAAAGTCCACAAACAGTGTCGATTATCTTGTCAGAACAAACAAATACATCCAAAAGAAGAAAAAAAAAGATCACACTATGGGAAGAAAGAATCATTTGGTTCAGCATTTCATATTTTTTTTCATTTCATAGCACATCTATGCAACTATCCAGAATTATCTGAAAATATTTTGTATTAGGAAAGAAAGAGAACATTGTTCCCTGTTCTTTATTTACCCTTTTTCTAGTCAAACCACTCATATACCTATATATACTACACCACACTACAAGTGCCAGGCATCACATATCTTTTCCTTACTGTGGCTCACTCTAACTTCATATTCCATATGTTGGTTCAAAACCTAACAGAGCCCATAATGCTAAGGACTTCAAAAAGTTCCTGGGATTTTTTTCAAGCATTTCAAATGCTAATTTCATCAGCACTGTAGAGTACCATCATCTCTCACTGGACTATGGCAATAGCTTCTTAACTTGTCTCCCTACTCCCATTCTTCCTCTCCTATGGTTTGAAGCAGCCAGAGTGAGCTTTCAAAAATATGTCGGATCATGTCTCAAAATTCTCAAACAAACTCTCATCTAACTCAGACTAAAAGCCCGAATTCTTACATGGCCTGTGGACTCTACAGAGGACTTGCCCTTACCTCCAATCTTTCCCCTTTCACGTGCCCTACTCCAGGCACACTGGCATCCTTGATGATTTTTGTGAGCATTTAGGACACAGTCTCAACATCACGAATTATTAGAGAATCTCAAATCAAAACTATAATGAGGTATCACCTCACACTAGTGAGGCCTGCACTGTTGGTGGGAATGCAAACTGGTACAGCCACTATGGAGAACAGTATGGAGGTTCCTTAAAAAACTGAAAATAGAGCAATCCCACTCCTGGGCATATATCTGGAGAAAACCATAATTCGAAAAGATACATGCACCCCAATGTTCATTGCAGCACTATTCACAATAGCCAGGACATAGAAGCAACCTAAATGTCCATCAACAGAGGAATGGATAAAGAAGATGTGGTACATATATACAATGGAATATTACTCAGCCATAAAAAAGAACAAATAATGCCATTTGCAGCAACATGGATAGACCTAGAGATTGTCATACTGAGTGAAGTAAGTCAGACAGAGAAAGACAAATATCATATGATATGGCTTATATGTGGGAAAAAAAGGCTACAAATGAAGTTATCTACAAGACAGAAATAGAGTTACAGATGTAGAAAATAAACTTATGGTTACCAGGGGGTAAGGAGAGGGGGAGGGATAAATTGGAAGATTGGGATTGACACATACACACTACTATATATAAAACAGATAACTAATAAGGACCCACTGTATAGCACAGGGAACTCTACTCAGTACTCTGTGATGGCTTATATGGGAAAAGAATCTAGAAAAGAGTGGATATATGCATGTATATAACAGATTTACTTTGCTGTACACCTGAAACTAACACAACATTGTAAATCAATTATACCCCAATAAAAATTAAAAAAAAAAAATAGACACACTTCCATCTGAGAATATTTGCATTGGCTGCTTCTCTCAGGAACATGCTTCCCCCAGATGTAGGCATGGCATGCTTCCTCATCTCCTTCAGATCTTTACTCTAATAACATCTTTTTAATGAGCAATTATTTGATAGCATTATTTAAAACTGAAACTTCTTACTCTGGAATTCCTTATCCTACTTAACTTTTCTCCACAGCAAGTATTATCTTCGAACAGACTTCCAGTTTACTTATTTTATTTATTGTCTGCCTCTCTGCACTATCATGAAGGCTTCACCACAAAAAGTGCTTCTTGTCTGTTCACTGCTTTATCTTCAACACCTAGAACAGTGTCTGGCATATGGATTCTTTCTAATAAATATTTGTAAAAAGTTAGAACTCAGAGGCCCATTTTCAGGATGAGAGTTATGGAGGAATTTTTCATATGTTGAAAAATTTTTAGAGATGTAGTAAGCAATTACTACTTGTTTACATTTTTATACTTTTTATTAAAGCAAGATCATTTTAATAAGAATCAAGATGTAGGTTAGGCATAAAGGATGGTTTTTATGTTTGCTTTAATGTTAAAAATTAGCATGAAACACCAATTTTACAGAATGGGACAAAAATATAATAAATGCTTAGAGCCTCAACATTAAATTTTATCAGATCCTGAAAATTTTTGCCATATTTGCTCCTCACAATTTGTTAAAAAAATTACAGGTACAACTGAAACATCTTGAAATACCTACTGATCCCATTTTTCTCTACCACATTCCTAGATTGACTACTATCCTGAATTTGGTGTTTGAAATTCCCATGTATTTATAGATACATAAGAACATATGGATGTTTCCACATATTTCTTTAATATTGTTTTATATTATTTCACATTTTATATATGTGATGCCATAATTCAAGTCATGTTCAACTTGCTTTTCCCCTCACCATAATTCTGTTGATAGGATATTTATCTGATAATACAGATAGCTCTAGTTAATTAATTTTAATTTCTATGTATATTTAATGATATGACTATGCCAAAATGTATTTATTCATTCTCCTATTGATAAACATTTAGGTGGTCTCTATTTTTTTATTGTTACATACTGCTATAATTAATTTTTTGTACACCCATTATTGTGAACGTGTGTGAGAATTTCTCTAATGCACTTAAAAATGTAAATTTTAAATCAAACCTTACACACATTTTCAGCTTCATTAGATACTACTAAATTATACTCCAAAGTATTATATTGATGACTACATAAAAGCAAGGATGAGATTTTTTCTCTAGATCCTTTCACTAGCTGTTGTTGTCAGACTTAAAATTTTCTAAGTTGACATGTGTGAAATGGTGTCTAACAGTTGCTTTATTTGCATGTCCCTGATTAGTCATGTGGTTGAGAATCTTTTCATTGTTGATTGACATTATAAATTGTCTCTTCAAGGAATTATTTGTTCAAAAGCCTTTAATCATTGACCTCTAGAGTAGTTAGTCTTTTTCTTGTAGATTTGTAAGTGTTCTTCATAAATTTTGTATATAAAATTTTTGAAAGTTTTAGGTAAGGTGACCAACCAAACCACCGTTTTTAAGAATGCAAGGGTGTACCTTTAATTATTATGTCCAGCTAATAGAAGAAAATTAGGATTATCCTGGGCAATCTGTGTTATATGGTTACCTAGCTATAAGCATTGGCAACTATAGCTTCTCTTTTAACTTTGTTGATAGTATATTTCGCTGAACAGATGATTTTAATTACAAGATAATCAAATTCATCAATTTTTAAGCTAGTCACAAAAAGATAAATGCTGTATGACTACACTTGCATGAGATACCTAGAATAGTCAAATTCATGAAGTCAGAAAGTAGAATGGTGGCTGCCAGGGGATGGGAGGAGAGGGGAATGAGGAGGTATTGTTTAATGGGTAAAGAGTTTCAGATTCACTTTGTGATACAGCAGAAACTAATACACCATTGTAAAGCAATTATACTCCAATAAAGATGTTAAAAAAAAAACAGAGTTTCAGATTTGCAAGATTAAAAGTGTCCTGGAGATTTACAGTAGTGATGCTTGCATAACAATGTGAATGTACACAGAACTGTACACTTAAAAATGATTAAAATGGTAAATTTAATTTTATGTATATTTAACTATAATGAAAGTATAAAATTAAAATAAGTAAATTAGTATAAAGAAAAAATCACCAGTTTTTTATTAGTTGATTACATTTATAGTATCTCATCTTTTTTTTAGGGGGTATCTGAGAGATTTAAAAGATTGTATGTTTTGTTTATTTGTTGTTTGGTTTTTTGTTTGTTTGTTTTTTGCGGTATGTGGGCCTCTCACTGTTGTGGCCTCTCTCATTGCGGAACACAGGCTCTGGACGCGCAGGCTCAGCGGCCATGGCTCACGGGCCAACCGCTCCGCGGCATGTGGGATCTTCCCGGACCGGGGCACGAACCCGGGTCCCCTGCATTGGCAGGCGGACTCTCAACCACTGTGCCACCAGGGAAGCCCTGTTTATTTGTTTTAATGACTGAGAATCTTCATTTTGCCCTCACACTTGATGGTAATTTAGCTGGATATAAAATATCTAGTGGATGATATTTTTTTCTGAGTACTTTCCTTGTATTCAGCCTAATGACCAGTTCTTCGTGGGAAATATCATCTCTTTGATAACTTTACATTTTCTCTTTTACTGCAACGTTATGCAGTTTTATTACATTTGTTAGTTTAGATTTAGATTCGTTTAATGGGTTAGTAATTAAATTTTACTTTAATCTGAGGATTTGGGTCTTTATGTATGTCTTGGAAAATATTCTGCCATTATTTCTTTAAAATAAAATTGTTTCTTCCTCAGTTTTTTTTATGGAATTCCTATTAGATAATTTAAATCTTCTTAACTGACCCCACACTTCTTATAGTTGCTCTTTGTTTCTCTATGTTAAAAATTTGGTTAAATATTTTAATTTAATAAGAAATATTTTTTCCATTTAATTTACTGGAGATGCCTTTTAGTATTGGGCACCAGACCTTATGTAAATCCTCACACTGTGTTGTGTCCATTTGTAACAAGGGGAATGAAATATAAATTGATTTTGCACAAAAGATATGGGCATTTCTCAGAGACATCCCAAAATTCCCACAAAGTTTAGCTCTTAGGAAATCAAACCACTGTGACAATGACCCAATCTATTATTGCTCTAACTGACCCAATTTTCCTGTGGAGACATTCATCAAATGGTGAGAATAGATTATGCTGCTTGTTAGTTAATATGAAGTTTAGTGAAATAATGTGGAATATACTATGGAAAACTGTGTAGTTAAAAGTTAAATGATCATTTGTAAGTCTCTAGTGATCCAAACTGGTTTTTGGTTTGTTTGTTTGTTTGTTTTATAGTGAATAAAAAAATTCTTTGCTACAGAATGACTGTGAAAAGTATGGTATAAAAGATAAATGACATCAGTTCATAAAGGAGCTAGAGGATGTCTAATTTGCAATTTTCTTCTGACCATGCCATAACTTGCAATGTTATATAATTCTAGAATAGCTAACATTTATTGAGTATTTAATATCAGGTGATGTGCTAGTGCAGTTCATATATTATCTTATGTAACCCTTCCAAACAATCCAATGATATATATCTCAGTTTTAGAAATGAGATTACTGAGACTTAAGGAGGATAAGTAACTTACACATGAATGTGCACAGCTTGTAGATGATAGATTCAGCATTTAATTCAGGTTTGCTTGAGCTTAACCATTATTCTAAATTGTGTCTCAATAACAACATAATCAGATTAGATAAAAGAACGAATGTGGTTATATGAATTTTTTACTATTCAAGGATTAGGACCATATTAAAAAATAAAACTCGAGAATAGAAAGTTCTTCAAAACTGATGGAAACATGTCAGAAGAGTCAGTTTGAAGGAGCTCCCACTAGCCAAATATGGGATCATTTGAGCATCAAGAATTATAATTACAGCTAAAAACATAGGAAAAGGGGAGGGATGGAAGGAAGGAGGGAAGGAAGGAAGGAAGGAAGGAGGGAAGGAAGGAAGGAAGGAAGGAAGGGAGGAAGGGAAGGAGGAAAGGAGGAAGGGAGGAAGGAAAGTTCTTCCTCATTGAAGGATGCCAGCTAATAAATGTTGAAAGAATGGTAGAAATAGAATCATGATTTGCAAGCAACATAGTAATAATCGATTCAGGTAAGGGTTATCAGTGAACACTAAAATAAATGGGTAAAAGATATTGGGAACAGGATATTCATACAGGGTCAGAGTATTACTCGAAAGATTACTTGTTAATTATAAAGAGAAAAGAATCATTTGCAATGGAGAAATTTGATGCATATTACCTTAACCAAATGATTGAAAGGAATATCAGCAATAGTGAAAAAATATGACAATACTGTATCATGATATGATATGGGGAAGTACATGATATGATATGGGGAATATCAATTAAGAAATTTTTTTGCAAAAAATATTTAATGTGTATACAATCAAGAAGAAATGATTAGACAACTCTAGCTTGCAAGATGATCTACTAAATAACTTGACCAGATTTTAAAATGTCAGTGTCTTGAATAACAAAAAGAAAGAGGAAGAGGAGAAGGAGGAGGAGGAGAAAGAAGAGGATAAAGAGAAAGAAGTAAAGGAGAAAGTTGAAAAACAGTTCTAGGACACTAGAGACATAACTTAAATTCAAAATGATATTTGATTGGATCCCAGAATCAAGTTAAAATGACCATTAAGACATTATTGGGACAATGGGGAAGTTTAAATGTAAATCATATATTAGATAATACTTCTGAATCAATGCTAAATATCTGGATGTGATAATAGCATTATTAATATGTAGAAAATATTCTCATTATTAACAGATACATGCTGAAATATTTAAGGGTGAAGTATCATGATATTTATATCTTACCTTTAAGTGGATCAAAAAAGGTGCATCTAAGTAAGGTATACGTGTGTTCCTTGTACTATATTTTCAATTTTTTATGGGCTTGAAATTTTGCAAAATGAAAAAGTTGGGAAAAAATAACTTCATTTATTTGAAATTGATTCCATCAATTTATTTGACTGCATTAATGATCAAATATAATAATGACTGAAGGTATGTGGGGAATTACTTAATTCTTCTACTTAATTAACAATTACTCTACTTAATTAGTAAAAAGTCACCTTCACTCAGTGGCTCTTTTTCTTTTTCTTTTCTTTCTTTTTTATTTTTTAAAATTATTATTATTATTATTATTATTGGAAGAAATGTAGACATAGCCACTGGTTCAAAGCAACATAATTTCAGGCTACGTATGGTATTTTCTCTGGTGATTGATGAAAGTTTCTCTCTACCTCCCTAGTCAAACTTGACTAATGTAAGACAATATTAAAACTTTGACATTTAGACTTGGCAAATGCAGAATTCTCTTAAATATATACTTAGAATATCAGATGGAAACTTTATGGTTTCCTAGGTTATTCAGAAAAGCAGGCCATTTATCAGTTAAGGTTTAAAAGACCCTGAATAGCCAAAGCAATCTTGAGAAAGAAAAACTGAGTTGGAGAAATCAGGCTCCCTGACTTCAGGCTATACTACAAAGCTACAGTCATCAAGACAGTATGGTACTGGCACAAAAAAACCCAGAAATATAGATCAATGGAACAGGACAGAAAGCCCAGAGATAAACCCATGCACTTATGGTCACCTTATCTTTGATAAAGGAGGCAAGAGTATATAGTGGAGAAAAGACAGCCTCTTCAATAAGTAGTGCTGGGAAAACTGGACAGCTACATGTAAAAGAATGAAATTAGAACACTTCCTAACGCCATACACAAAAATAAACTCCAAATGGATTAAAGACCTAAATGTAAGGCCAGACACTATAAAACTCTTAGTGGAAAACATAGGCAGAACACTCTATGACATAAATCACAGCAAGATCCTTTTTGACCACCTCCTAGAGAAATGGAAATAAAAACAAAAAAAAACCCAAATAGGACCTAACGAAACTTAAAAGCTTTTTGTACAGCAAAGCAAACCATAAACAAGACTAAAAGACAGCCCTCAGAATGGGAGAAAATATTTGCAAATGAAGCAACTGACAAATGATTAATCTCCAAAATATACAAGCAGCTCATGCAGCTCAATATCAAAAAAACAGAAATGGGCAGAAGACCTAAATAGACATTTCTCCAAAGAAGATATACAGATTGCCAACAAACACATGAAAGGATGCTCAACATCACTAATCATTAGAGAAATGCAAATCAAAACTACAATGAGGTATCACCTCACACCAGTCAGAATGGCCATCACCAAAAACTCTACAAACAATAAGTGCTGGAGAGGGTGTGGAGAAAAGGGAACCCTCTTACACTGTTGGTGGGAATGTCAATTGATACAGTCACTATGGAGAACAGTATGGAGGTTCCTTAAAAAACTAAAAATAGAACTCTACCATACAACCCCTCAATCCCACTACTGGGCATATACCCTGAGAAAACCATAATTCAAAAAGAGACATGTACCACAATATTCATTGCAGCACTATTTACAATAGCCAGGACATGGAAGCAACCTAAGTGTCCATTGACAGATGAATGGATAAAGAATATGTGGCACATATATACAATGGAATATTACTCAGCCATAAAAAGAAACAAAATTGAGTTATTTGTAGTGAGGTGGATGGACCTAGAGTCTGTCATACAGAGTGAAGTAAGTCAGAAAGAGAAAACAAATACCATATGCTAACACATATGTATAGAATCTAAAAAAGAAAAAGTGGATCTGATGAACCTAGGGGCAGGACAGGAATAAAGATGCAGATGTAAAGAATGAACTTGAGGACATGGGGAGGGGTAAGAGTAAGCTGGGACAAAGTGAGAGAGTAACATTGACATATATACACTACCAAATGTAAAATAGATAGCTAGTGTGAAGCAGCTGCATAACACAGGGGGATCAGCTTGGTGCTTTGTGACCACCTAGAGGGGTGGGAGGGAGACACAAGAGGGGGGGATATAGGGATATACATATACATATAGCTGATTCACTTTGTTATACAGCAGAAACTAATACAACATTGTAAAGCAATTATGCTCCAATAAAAATGTTAATGTTGATCCAAAAAAAAAAAAAAAAGAAAGCTGCAGTAAGCTATAGAAACAGTTCCACTTAGGTAAGCACAAATTTTAATTAGAAAATATTTGTGCTTCTTTCTAGTCTAATTTTCCCATGTTTCTGATTTAAATCTTATGCAAAAACAATAATTGCTATCACTTAAGTTATGTGTCAAACACTTTTAGGAATCTTATATATTATCTCCAATCAAAAAATTACTACCCAATATAGGTAGGTATTATTCCCCCACTTTAAAAATGAAGGAACAGACTCAGTGATGTTAAGTGTCTTTCCCAGGGCCCTACAACTTGCTTAGTGTTCAAGTTAGGCTTCAAACCAAGTCTGTTTTGCTCCAAAAACATTTCCCTATCTACTATCACAGACTGTCTCCTTGATGGAATGTGTCACTTCATATAATATAAAATGTATAGTTGCCAAGATAAAAAATGATGTACTCATATAGGTATACAGCTATTCATGGCCTATTATCTGGTGACATCAAATAAATTAAAAAGTGACTATAGTGCTTATTTAAAACGTCCACTATTGCTTTACTGAAGATAAATAACTAGAGGGTAATGAAAAGGCAAATAAGACATAGCCCCCTCCTTTAATGAAACTTCCAGGTAAATAACTTAATTTTTAAGAAGTATAAAGACACCCGTAGCTTCCTGACCAACACAATTTATTGTTCTCGCTCTCTTTTTTTTTTTTTTTATAGAGTTGTCCCTGGGAAATGGTGTCCAGCCAAAGACTACATTTCCCAGTCCCTTTTACATCAGGTGTGGTTGAGTTCTCAGCAATGGAAAACTAACAAAATTGATGTGTTTTATTTTCAGGGCATAGTTTTTAAAAAATCAATGTTTTTTTCCCATACTCTTTTTCTCTACCGAAACCTTGGTGGTAGAGCCACAAAATGGAAGGTGCCTAAGTTCATGAACCACTATGTGGAGGAAAGCCACCACAGATCAGGAACACTTGTCTCAGTCCATTACATGAGAAACATAATCTTCTATTGGATTAAGATATTAAAATTTTAGCATTTATTTGCTACTGTAATTCTTATTGCCCTAACACTAATAATAATGCAGAAATTAGTAAGTTGAGTCAGACTGTTGTAACACAAGACATAAAACAGGCAACACTGGCTTTACTTTTTGTGTTAAGCAGGGAGAAAACAGATGGTGGAGAATGAAAATATGAAGGCACTATTATACGGAATAAAATGTTTAGACTGAATATTTCCTATTCTATCAAGACAAACTACCCACAGAACCTGTAGCTCTAAAGGAAGAAGTTAGAAAAAGCTGTAGTTATTGTGTATTGATTATTTGTTGCATGTAACAAGGTACTAGAAAAAGAGATGAGCTCAGGCAGATAGTAACTCGTTTAAAAGAAGGCTAGTCAAGGGTCTAGGTCAAGCAATAGATAAAGGAATTCGTCCCATAAAGCATATTTCTGAGGACTTTACGGAAGTCCCAAAAAAGGGTACTTAAAATGCCTGATCAGCAAGATCCCATAATTCTTATGAATCAATCAAAGCTGGATGTTTCCCTTTTTTTTTTTTCCTAAAGATGGCTTTTACAAATGGCACCTAATCAAACTTACAAGCCTTTGTATATATAGCAAAGGAAACCATAAACAAAATAAAAAGACAGCCTACAGACTGGGAGAAAATATTTGCAAATGATGCAAGCAGCAAGGGCTTAATTTACAAAATATACAAACAGCTCAATTAAAAAAAAGAAATCCAATCGAAAAATGGGCAGAAGACCGAAATAGACATTTCTCCAAAGAAGACATAGAGATGGCCAACAGGCACATGAAAAGATGCTCAACATCACTAATTATTAGAGAAATACAAGTCAAAACCACAACGAGGTACCATCTCACACAGGTCAGAATAGTCATCATTAAACAGTCTACAAAATAACAAATGCTGGAGAGGGTATGGAGAAAAGGGAACCCTCCTACACTGTTGGTGGGAATGTAAATTTGTGCAGCCACTATGGAGAATAGTATGGAGGTTCCTTAAAAAACTAGAAATAGAGCTATCATATGATCCAGCAATCCCACTCCTGGGCATATATCTGGAGAAAACTCTGATTTGAAAAGATACATGCACCCCAATATTCATTGCAGCACTAAGTACAATAGCCAAGACATGGGAACAATCTAAATGTCCATTAACAGAGGAATGGATAAAGAAGATATGGTACATCTATACAATGGAATACTCCTTGGCCATAAAAAAGAATGAAATAATGCCATTTGCATCAACATGGATGTACCTAAAGATAATCATGCTAAGTGAAGTAAGTCAGAAAGAGAAAGACAAATACCATATGATATCACTTATATGTGGAATCTAACATATGACACAAATGAACTTATCTACAAAACAAAAACAGACAGACGTAGAGAAGAGACTTGTGGTTGCTAAGGGGGAGGAAGAGTGGGGGAGGGTTGGATTGGGAGTTTGGGGTTAGCAGATGCAAACTATTATATACAGAATGGATAAACAGCAAAGTTCTACAAGAGGAACTATATTCAATGTCCTATGATAAACCATAATGGAAAAGAATATGAAAAAGAATATATATATGTGTATATATATATGCATACATACATGTAATGTATAACTGAATCACTTTGCTGTACAGCAGAAATTAACATAACATTGTAAATCAACTACACTTCAATAAAATAATTTTTTTTTAAAGATCGCTTTTAATGCAGATATTTTACCTTTGCTTCACCACTGTATTTGGGTCAAAGATCAGGAGACAGATAACTTGTCTTTTTAATTTATAATTTAGGGTATCATAATGAATAATATTTGAACCAGATGGATAGGAGGATAGACCTGTGCATGAGATCTTGGAGTTTGAACTAGATAAGATAATTGGACTTAAGGTTGTCTCCCTTGAGGAGAAATGAGTTTGTCCTATGTGTGAGAGAAAGGTGCAGAGAGGCATAACATTGTAAATTATGCCAGCTATTCTCTAAATTTTATGCTCTCCTTTCCATAGGATAGAGTTGTCATTAGGAAGGATCATTTTTTTTTTTGCGGTACGCGGGCCTCTCACTGTTGTGGCCTCTCCCGTCGCGGAGCACAGGCTCCCGACGCGCAGGCTCAGCAGCCATGGCTCACGGGCCCAGCCACTCTGCATCATGTGGGATCTTCCCGGACCGGGGCATGAACCCGTGTCCCCTGCATCGGCAGGCGGACTCTCAACCACTGCTCCACCAGGGAAGCCCAGGAAGGATCATTTTTATACACCCATGTCAGTGTTAAAAATTATTATTCTTTTTAATGCTTGCCAGTGTGATTGATTACAGCTGATGTCTCATTATTCTTTTATAATATGCTATTCTGTTGATTACTAGTGAGCTTGTATATATAGCAAGATATGTTCTTTGGCCATTTCAAGTTATTTTCTGTGAATTGCCTGCATGTGTACCAGATACCATTTATGTGCTATTTCTGAGCCATATATCCTGAGACCTTGGATATTTTTTCTGTTCCAGCTACTACTGAAGCAACCAACTCTATAGGGGCTCTCACTGCTTCATGTGGGCACAACATGACAGTTGAAATCTGTTTGGAACTCATGTCTGTGGTCTGGGGAGCTTAAAGCCCCCTGGGGTAAACTTTCAGTAATGTGAGACACAACCATAAACAAGTACTAGGAGTGGCTCTAGAACGCAGAGCCTCAGAATGGGATTTTGGAGATGGATTACTCACCATTCTGAAGGCAATAGGAACCCTGCTGCAGGTGGCAAGTGGAGTGGCCATAATCCCTGGGATGCACTGGCTTCACAATTATTAAGGATTTTATCTATGGTTAATTGGTGAAAGGTAACATTGGGATAGAGAACATCTAGTGAACTAAATAGTAGAGAGGCAACGAAAATTATAAAGATTGTAGCTCCTGTTACAAAAACTATGCGGTGGGGTGCGGTGAGGGGGAGAGAGAGAGAAACAGAGATTATGCTAAAATTAAGGCCTAACCTCTAACTGTAAGGATGTCAGAGCTGCAAACAGATTTAATGTGCAGCTTCAAAAAGCTTTTATGTAAAAGTCAGACATTGGTAAGATAAGAGAAAGACCTTAGGTCTGGAATGGGTATATATGAATGAACGAGCCGGAGAATATATTGAACATATAAATTTCTCTGAAACTTCTAGGCCCACAGAAGGATCTGCCTCCTGCTTACCAGAAGAGAACTGCCTTTTCTTTGCCTGGAGGTCATATAACGACCTTACCTGAAAGAAAGTACTTGGTAGATGATACTTATACCTCACAACCCTTATTACTTCCGGGCCGATAACAAGGATCAGGTCTCAGTATAGTCTGAGTAGGAAAAGTACAGTCCCTGCTCCAGGAGAAATATTTCCTATGCACCAACAAGTTGAAGGGCCTGGTAAATATATGCCAGCAAGGACCAGGGAAAAACATGTCGGGAAGGACATTGAGAAGTCTGAACCAAGGGGGAAGATTTTTAGGCTGGACAAAGCAGGATTTATGGATTGGGGGCTACTCACCTATGATTCAGAATTTGGTGTTTTGGCAAGAATATCTGGAGTTAGTTGTAATACTGTATTGAGATGCTTCCTTGAAACTTGGACATATGTTAGCCGCATACTTCTCACCCCCAATTCCCTGGGCTACCTAATAAAGTGGAGGCACATAACTTTTTTTTTTTTGCCTCAAGTTTGCTTTCTGGGGAACCTGGCTAAGATAAATTGTTTGATGCTTTGTCATTGCTTTGTAAAAACTCTTTATGTTATGGATTTATATTTTGTATTTATATTACATGTATGGATTATAATGTATGTAACATATATATACTATGTATTTTTGTATGTTTTAATATATGATATATTTATTTAATATATCTGTTTCCACTTTTTGCCATATATGATGCAGATACTTCTTTCTTTTTGAAAATTTTTAAACTTCATTTTTGGTGTCATTCACTATATAGACATTCTTAACTTATTGTATGGATGAATCATGCCAATTTTTCTTGAATAAATTTTGAGATGTTATATTACTTAAGAAGTCCTTTCCACCCATAGAAGGAGAGATAGGAGAGCTCAAACTCTAGTTACTTATTCTTTCTCCTATTCACTTGATGGCTGGTGATTTTCATGTAATGTGGTTTGAGATACTGTTTTTCTCCTCTGCCTTATTGATGATCACATCAACCGATTTACTACTACTAGTGCTAATTTAAAACGCTTTATTTTTAGGGGGAAACATCTTGTTTATAAAGTGGAAGATAACTATATTAATACTGTACTGGATAAAAATTATTTCCATAGTTTGGATTTTGTATACATAAATATGATTGATCAGGGGGCATGGCAGGGGAGGTCTGCCTTAAGAGTGTGTATTGTCTGTGTGTATGTGTGTGTTTAGTGAAACATTTATGCAGTAATGTTTAAGAAACAAGAATCAGGAAGCTCTGGAGCCAGACTACCTGTGTTCAAAATTTGAGTTCACTACTAAGGTTTAGATGATTTTACAAAAGTAACTTCTGTCTCCATTTTGTCATCTGTAAAATCAAGATAAAAGTAACAGCTAACTCAAAATATTATTATTAGCATATTTATCATTCAATATATTAAAATGCTTAAATAATGTGTTTTATATAGTAAGCTCTCAATAAATGTTATTGCTCTTCCTCCTTATTATCATTATTATTTTCATTATTAGTTTTACACAGGGCTTACACGTTCTAGTTGTTCACAGGTTCCAATGCAATCTGCATGACCTGTTTGTGTATCTTTCTGGTCTTTATTAGGTATTTGTGTTTCAGGCCCCTGGTCTCTTTTTTCTACCATAATTTTATAGTTGTTTATATGTATTACTAACTTCATAAACTAAGCTGTGCAGTTTTCAAACACCTTTTTGTGTATACTAACAAATTATGTATCTCCCAAAATACTAATAAAATAAACTGAAATACTGATCCTGGAGGTTTGGGGGGTTAGATGGGTAATTATTTAGTAACTTTATTAGTTTTCTGTTCTTATGTGAATCAACTTATTTATCCACATATTGCCTGACCATCAGTATTTTTATATGTATTAGCATAAAGTGGTAACTATTATGCTCCTTTACTTAAAAAGCTCATGCAAATTTGTTATGAATCCTGGGTTTTCTGGAAGGTAAAGTTTAGTGTTTCAGAATGTTTATTAGGGAGCATCTTTTATAAAAATTTTTATTGGAGTGTAGTTGATTTACAATGTTGTGTTAGTTTCAGGTGTACAGCAAGGTGAATCAGTTATACATATACATATATCCACTCTTTTTTAGATTCTTTTCTCATATAGGCCATTACTAGGGAGCATCTTTGAGATCAGTAGCTGTGGAAGAGAAGGGGCAGAAGGAGATGTCAAGCTATGATACCGGCCTAAGAGCCTCAGCTCACCCAATGAGGTGCTCAGGTGATGAAATGGTCCTTCAGATTATCCCACATTGGATAGTGGGACTTTATACTTCATCTTCATCAGCCGTTGGATGTGAGGGAAGGTCATGACCTTGAAGGAGCAGTCTGAAGATGCTGACAGCTGAAGGCCATCCACTGATAGCACTTCCAACAGTTAGCTGGCCAGAGTCCTTCCTCCAAGGGGAATATGGATGGTGCATCTCCAAGGCCACCACAGATCCTATTTATAATCATTCATTTCTCTTTCTTGTTACCTTAAGCAAAATACCAAGAGTTTTTCAAAGTGTTTTTATCTATACCATTTTAAAAACTGCTCTTAACTGGGCTTTGCTTTTTATTTACCTATTTATATAATTTTTTATTCTAATTTTTACATGTTCATGCTTTTCTTGGGGTTTATACTGTATTTTTCTTAGTTGAATATTTAGTTAAATTATATGAATTCTATTTCCTTGCATCTGAGTATAGCTTTGCTCGCAACACATAGATTTTGATAGTGTAACATTTTTCTTTTCATAGATATTGGAATAATCTGTCATATATTGTTTTCATTTAGTTTTTAGGTGTGATTCTTAATCTCTAGACCCTTCTTAATTTTCCTCTTAGCTGCTTAATTTTTCCATATATGGTATAAGATAGAGGCATATATAATGTCATTCTTGCACTTTTGGAAGTTTTTTCAGTGGCATGTTATACAATACATTTTTAATATATTCTATGAATACTTGAAAAGAAGTTTCTTTTTTTCTTTAATAAAACTCTTTTATGAGTTTTATTTAAATTATTGACCTGAGACTGATAATGGAATTAGAAAAGTGTCTACTGTAAAAGCTAATTTTTCCCTGTATATTTTGTATTTTTACAATATGAAGATTCAAGATCTTTATAGCTTTGATATGGAACTAACTTTTATTAAAATACAAAAGTCTCTTTTCCCTATTTAGTGCTTTTGGTTTGATTTCTGTTGAATCAGCTGTTAATATGTTTAGTCCTGATTTGTTTTTGCTTAAATTTGCTTAAATCATCATCATATAGTTATCTATGGATAAGGATAGAGGTATATATGATAAAGATGAAATTAGGTATAATACCTTTAATAGCGCATTTGCAGAATTGAAATTAAAATTACCAAATAGTATAGACAGAGTTATTTCATAATAATAACTGCTAATGAAGTAAATCTATCTGAATATATACTGGTCTGAAAAGTTTTGAAACACAGTATAAGTGTTTTTTAAACTGTATCTTAGGTGCATTTTCCAATAATATGCTTAGAATATTTACATTTAATTTCTGAATACATTTTCAGGTAAAGCACCTTTAAATTTAAAGCAACAGTTTTAATTGTTAACCTGAGAAAAGAACAATAAATACAACACAGAGTCCAAAAAGCTTGGTAACTCAGGGAAAAGAGTTCAGTTTAGATACTTTTATGTAAGGAGGTATTGCTGCGCGCAGGCTTCTCTACAGTGTGTGGGCTTCTCACTGTGGTGGCCTCTCTTGTTGCAGAGCACAGGCTCTAGGCAGTGGGCTTCAGTAGTTGCAGCACGTGGGCTCAGTAGTTGTGGCTTATGGGCTTCATTGCTCCGCGGCATATGGGATCTTCCTAGGTCAGGGCTCGAACCTGTGTTCCCTGCATTGGCAGGCGGATTCTTAACCACTGGGCCACCAGGGAAGCCCTGTAGGGAGACTTTAATAATGATAATTAAGAGTTCAAGCAGCTAAGATGGCTAAACTCTTATTATAAGTTGGCTGTAGCTCAGTCTCAGTGTTGATCATGCCCACTATATGTATAATTGTGTTTTCGCTAGTTTTATCATTTAGTTTTCTTCTTTAGGCAGATGATCTGCCTCTTATTCAGTGGTTTTAGAATTCCTGTCTTTATTTTTTGGGTCATCAGTAAAGGCTTGAATTCGGATTTCACAACAGTTTTAAATGAACTTTTTGTGCCTACTTGCTGCCAAGACAAATCACCTAAAATGAAAAGCAGATGTCCTCATTGGTTCTGTTACCTCAGAACCCCAAACTCTCAATTTAGTAATGAAGAAGTTGATGTTATTTTTGGTTTCAAACTTCTCATTAATACATAGAAGTGGAAGGTATTGTTGTTAGCCTCAATTTACTATTTCCCAGCATTAGTGGTTCCCATTGGTTATTATGCCCTTGACTTGCTTTTCAATGATTATATTGTCATTCTTTTCAGTTCTACATTCATGTACTCTATCTACTTAAGGAGCTATTTGCCACATCATGGCAGATAAATGGGTACTGAGTTTTTGCTTTTGAAAAAACATGACAAATTTTAAATCTCCAAAATATATCAAAGGAGACCTTTCCAGCATTTTTTTCAGGACCTTAAAATATATGAACTTATGGTAAAAAATATACATGAACTGGGCCTGAATTCAACTGAATGTCATTTAAATATATCCAAAAATTTTGGACTTTACAGATAGAAGGAATTTGAAAAGAAGTCAGGAGAAAACCAAGCAGTAAGTAGTAAACCCAATCAAGCAGTGAAACACCCTGAGGAGGGGCTTGGGGGTTGAAGGTTTAAATTAGATGGAAATGATGAATTTATAACTTGAATTTATGGGATATGAGCTGTGAGATCTGTCTGTTTCTCAGTAAGGTATGAAGTTCTTTTAATATGTACTGGCTATAAAAAAAGGTCTGAGGAAGAATTAAAATCATATCTCCTGGTCAGATTTCCTTGGCCAAAATTTTGTTTTACCCAGCTAAAACTATAACCCCATATCTCTTAGAATGAACTGATTGTCTCTTTAATGTATAAGTACTCGTAGCCCATGGAAATTAGAAACAAATATAAAGGGTATGACGTAATTAACCCCTTTAGGATGGCTGTTTTCTTGTGTTTGTAATGCTTTAGAAAACATGGCAATTAGAATATCTAATTATTGGCCAAATGACTCTAATACTCTAATTGAATATTTCATTTTAAACTTGTGATTATAAATTTAGAATTGTAAAAGAATTTGGCAAAGTTTTTAACAGTATTTTAATATTTGAGAAAGTATAATATTCACCATACTTTTGTTGGCCATAATTTGTTATGGCCATGAATGATCTTCAGTAGCAAGAATGTATTAGTTAAATAATTTAAGTAGTTAAAAATATATTTTGGATTTATAAATGTGATTGTACTTGTTTATGATGGTTTTATTAACTAGGTTTGAAAATGGATGACTTCAAAGTTTCTATTGGATTAGTCAAATGTTCTCTTGACAATTATACTTAAAATTGTCCAGATTAATAAGATTTTTAAGTTAGCCTTTGCATTAGTTTTCTGTTAGTGTAACAAATTACCACAATTCAGTGGCTTAAAAGAATACATTATTATCTTTCAGTTCTCGAGTCCAGAAGTCCAAAATATGTTTTAGAGACTAAAAGCATGGTGTTGGCAAGGCTGTGTTCTTTCTGAAGGTTCTAGAGAGAATCTATTTCCTTGAGATTTCCAGCTTCTAGAAGCTACCTGCATTCCTTGACTCATGGCCCCTATCTCCATCTGCAGGCCAGCAGCACAGCATCTTCAAATCTCAGTCGAACTACGAACTACGGTCCCTGTTTCTGTTTTCACATCTCATTCTCTGCCTCTGACCCTCTTGCTTCCCTCTTATTAGGATCCTGTGATTACACTGGACCCACCGGATAATACAGGATAATCTTTTCATTTTAAGATTTTTAATTTAATCACATTGGCAAAGTCTTTTTTGCCATGTAATATAACATACTCATATGTTCTGGGGATTAGGATGTGGATATCTTTGGGGTTATCTAAACTATCACAACCGTAAACATATGAGGAGGAAAAGTTTTTTGAATTTATAACTTCAATAAATTTAACATTAATTTTAATAACTCAGTTAACTGCAGATTTTCTTTATGTGCACAAAAGCCATTCTCAAAATCACCAAAAATCTCACCTTAATAGTGGCCCTTAGTTCAACAGACACTTGCCTTTCATTTAACTAATTATCTATAATTATTTTCTTTTGCTGGTGCTAGTTGTTTATAATATTCTTTATATCCCTTTTCTCTGAGTTCTGTGGATACTGATGTATAAGACCATCTCATCCAGAAGCTCATCAGAGTAGACGATGACTCCTGATGTTCATTGACCTTGCCGAAAATATATATTGGGTTGGCCAAAAAGTTCGTTTGGGTTTTTCCATAAGATCTTTTGAAAAACCCAGTATTCCATAAGATCTTTTGGCCAACCCAGTATCTTATAGTAGGATTCCAAGCCTCTGTCAGCACTGAATTTAACTTTATCCATATATTTTTTTGACCTTTTGGCTTGGTTTTTGTTCTTTTGTTCCAACGTTTGTTCTTTCATAGGTAACTTTTTTTCTGCCTGAGTGCTAATACTTTATTTTGGGTCATTTTTTTCATTGCCTTTCTTGAGTTCATAGGGTTATTCCTTTTCATTCATATACTTGAGTAATTTCAATTCAGAAGAGATTTTATTTTTTTTAACCTTTTTTTATGGTGAAAACTCTTATGTTTTGATTACTGAAACTTTGCAATCAAGATGTATGATGCCTCTAGCTTTGCTATTCTTGCTCAAGATTAGGGGTTTTTTGTGGTTCCAAACAAATTTTAGGTTTTTTTTTTTCTACTTCTGTGGAAAATGTTATTGGAATTTTCATAAAGATTGTACTGAATCTCTTTGGGTATATGGACATTTTAACAATATTAATTCATCTATTCCATGTACGTGAGATATCTTTCCATTTATTTCTGTCTTCTTCTAGGTCTTTCATCAATGTCTAATAGTTTTCAGTGTATAGATTTACCTCCTTGGTTAAAATTATTTTATTCTTTTTGATTCTATTGTAAATGGGATTGTTTATTTCTTTCACACAAAGTTCATTATTAGTATATAGAAACACAACTGATTTTTGTATGTTAATTTTTGTATACTACCACTTTATGAATGTATTAGTTCTAACAACTTTTTGGTAGATTGTTCAAGGTTTTCTGCATATAAGGTCATATTATCTGCAAGCAGTTTTACTTCTTCCTTTCTGATTAGATAACTTTTGTTTCTTTTCTTGCCTCACTGCTCTAGCTAGGTTTCCAGTACCGTGCTAAATAGAAGGGGCTAGAGTGGGCAACCTTGTCTTATTTCTAATCTTAGAGAAAAAGCTTTCAGCATTTCGTTGTTGAGTATGATGTTAGCTATGGATTTGTCATGTATGGTCTTTATTCTGTTGAAGTACATTTCTTCTGTACCTAATTAATTGAGAGTTTTATCATGAAATGATGTTAATTTTATTAAATGCTTTTTCTACATCTATTGAGATGATCATATAATTCTTAATCTTCATTTTGTTATGTGGTATATCTCATTTATTGATCTGAGCACGTTGAGCCATCCTTGTATCCCAGGGATAAGTCCCACTTGCTTGCAGTATATAATCATTTTAATGTGCTGCTGAATTCAGTTCAGTTTGCTAATATTTTGTTGAGGATTTTTGCATCTATATTTATCAGGGATATTGGCCTATGATTTTCTTTTCTCATAGTGTCCTTGTCTGGCTGGCCTCTTCAAATGAGTTTGGAAGTATTCCCTCTTCTTCAAATTTTGGAGGATTTTGAGAAGAATTGGTATTAATTCTTATTTTAATGTTTGGTAAGGTTTACCAGTGAAACCATCTGGTCCTGGACTTTTCTTTGTTGGAAGAGTTTTGATTACTAATTCAATATGTTTATTGTTATTGATCTGTTAGGATTTTCTATTTCTTCATAATTCAGTCTTGGTGGGTTGTCTGTTTCTAGGAATTTATCCATTTCTTCTAGGTTATCCAATTTGTTGACATAAAATTGTTCATAACAGTTTCTTATGATCCTTTGTATATTTTTGTGGTATCAGTTGAAATCTTTAGTTAGACTAACTAGTTAAAAAAAGAGAGAAGACTCAAAAAATCAGAAAAAATTTTTTTCCTGTTTAGTATTTGTTTTTTGCTTACTCTTAGTTTTTCAGATTTCTCACCAGGGTATACTCATAATTCTCAGGCTTAGTAACTGATCTGTCCTCTATAGTATTTTTTCTTTCATAATTCCCTTTAGAGGAAACCACTAATTCATTTTTCTACAGTGTAAATTCTGCTTCTTTTATATCCATATGGATGCTAATTTAGCTATGCAATTAAGATGTAATTTTTAATTAGCTATTTAATTTGCCATTAATTTTGTTAATTCCACTTTCTCTCTTTGTCTAAATTAATTTTTCCTTGTGAATCCCAGTATTTCTTTCACAGAGGCATATTTTTGCATATTTTTCAATGGACTGAATAAATATTTTCTAGAATAATTTTTATTTCCTATAGGTTATAGTTTTCAGAAATATGCATTTATTTAGAATGTTTAGGATAATATTTCTTTTCCATTATGCTACAAAAACTTGCACAAGGACTTGCTTTTTTCTTTATTTTAATTCAGATTTTTATAAAAAAAGATATGTCCAGAAAAATAGCCTATTTGTTCAATATAATATAACCTTAGTATCTCCTAGCATGACTTTGTGTTAGGTGTTTTTTGTTTTTATTGTCTTTTTTTTGTTTTCTTTTATAACTGCAGCTGGAAGACAAGTTGACAGTCATATGTCCCACTTCAATAGCTAATCCATATCATGGATTTTTCTGGGTGACTCTTCTACATTGAGGTGAAATGGTTTCCTTTGCTAAATATAGAGTTCCTTGCTTATGATATAACTTCACATAGAATAGCAGTTCTTCATATAAGTGTTGTATATAAAGACTATAAATAATATAGATTTTTTTTGACACTAATACATTTCCCCCTACCTTTACTCATTTGAGTAAATGGCAGTTGCCTGAGCCAACAATCGGGGAGCTGTCAATGATTGTTTCCTTTACCTCACACTCAATCTACTTTCCTCTTCATTCATTCTGCCAGAGGTTCCTTGGCATTGTTTCTGTATCTTGACTTGGCTAAGGCTATAGAACCTTAGGGATGGAATGCTAATGTCTTGCCAGAAAAGAAGATTTTAAGAAATGTAGTTATATCACAAACACAGAACAATCTGAAAGACAAGATTTGAGAAGAAAAGGTCACATCTTTATTTTTTAACATCCATTAAATTACATAGTCATACACAAGGGAAAGTAATTAGCAGGCCGATTTACTATTATCACATACAGTAATTTCCAAACCAGTGAAGGGATAAAACTATGAAACCATATGTTATGTATATTATAAGATAACCTGTTCCATTCTTTTGAGTTGCTATTACTGCTTTTGAAACAGCTACAGGAAATAAAAAAGCTACTGGAATGCAGACCAGGAAAAAGTATTCCCAAAAGGCTTTGCAAAATGAAAGTTGGAATCCCTGAGTAGGAACATATTTCTAAAAAATAAGCTTTCTGTTCTCTATAGCTAATTCTGTTAAAAATGAAATACATTTTATACATTTCATCACATTTTTGTGTTATTTAAAAACTATGCTAGAGAAAAAGAACATTGGCACAAAAATTATAATGCATTACCTGAAGTTCAATGTGAAAAACAATACTATTATAACAACATAGTGTAGTTGGCACTTGAGATTGAACTGTTCAATTATATTGCACTTGAGGTACACCATACTAGCTTCCTTCGCATTATAAAGGGGAAAAAATTCTGGTTATCCTGGTTAACTATTGCTATGTTACACACTACCCCAAAATGTAATGGCTTAAAACAAAAACTGTTTTATTTGTGCAAGGTTCTGTGAGTTAGGAATTCAAACATGGTGTAGCAGGGAAAGTGTGTTTTTTGCCCCATGTGTTATCTACAGGAGTTAGAAGATCAAAGAAGGCTTCTCTAGTTACACATCTTAACTTCACCTAGGAAAGCTTAAAAAGCTTGGGCTGACTGGAGCTGTTCTACTAAGGGTTAAATGTCTAGGGTCTCTGTACTGGCTGTCATCTGGGTTGCTTGGTTCATCTCCATGTAATTTCCAGGCCTCTTCCTTTCCACATGACTTCTCTATGATCCCCATTATCTCTCCAGCAGGGTGACTAAACTTACTCCATGGCAGTTCAAGGTGAGTGAAAAAGCAAAAGCTACAACACCTAAGGTTAGGCATGAAGCTGGCACACTATCACTTTTACTGAATTATATTGGTTAAAGCAATAGAAAAATCATAGGGTCCAGATTTAAAGGTAGGTGATTACACAAGGGTATGAATCCCAAGAGGTATGATATTTTTGGAGGACCATCAATGGAATAGTCTTCCACAATTCACTCCCTTACTCCTAATAGCTCACAGTCAACACAAAACCAAAATATACTCTCCCAACATGCCCAGGGACTTATCCAATCATGGCATCAGGCTCTGTTTTATAGTCCAAGATCTTGATCTTGTCTTCTAAACCAGGTCCAGGTGTGAATGAAAGGTCTTTGTCATGGCTTTTCTCACTCTGAAGATCTGTGAATTGAATAGACAAGTTATCTGTCCTCCTCACTCCCAATAGACAATGAGGAGTTTGGGACAGTAAATTGCAATATTCACTCCGATTTGAAAAGCTGGTTAAATAGAGTTAAAATTATAAGTAGAATTAAGACTGTAGTGGATGATAAAGGTGCTCCTTTGAGATCCTTTTTACTGGGCTAGTGCCTCCATCTTTAACCTGCTTGCCAGTGTTGACCTACAGCTATCCAACAACATTGGACTGGTATCTCCAGATGGTACAATATGTATCAGAACCAGTAGACCTATGGTCATGTTTTTTCTTTTTTTTGGAATTTGTGCTTCCTGTTCCTGAAGCTATAGGCCTTATGATTTTAGGCTCAGTTCCTATAAGAGGAACAGTTTTGCCAAGGGACACAGTATGAGTGCCACTGTACTTAAAACTGTGACTTTCACCAGTGACTTTGGGCTCCTGATGCCAGTAGAATAAAAGAAACAGAAAGCAATTATTACTGTCAGGAGTAATTGAAATTGATCATTATAACGGGAAAGAGTAGGACTTCTACAAAATAGTGGGGGCAGTGAGGAATGCATTTGAAACTCGATAATCCATTTGGCAACTATTTCCAGTTTAAATTATTAATAAATGAATATAGCAACCAAGGCAAGATCTAATAAGGGCATATATTAATAGATGAGTATAGAAAACAATGTCTAAGATCCCTCAGAAAGGAGGAAGGGTCTGTGTCACTGTAGTAGATGCTATTATTGTCTTTCCCAGATCCCGCTATCCTCATTTCCCCTTCTCCTATGAGTAGCCCATTCTCAGGCTCTATTTTTAAGGTAAATAAACCAAGAGGCAGGCAAGTCTTAATTAAAGCCCAGTTTTACCCATTATCAGTTGGATAATTTTGTATAATTCACTAGATTGCCTTAAGCCTGTTTTCTTCTCAATTTCAGAAGTAATTTTCTCATAAGGATTTTTTTGTTTTTTTGCGGTGCTCGGGCCTCTCACTGTTGTGGCCTCCCCCGTTGCAGAGCACAGGCTCCGGACTAGCAGGCTCAGTGGCCATGGCTCATGGGCCCAGCTACTCCACAGCATGTGGGATCTTCCCGGACCAGGGCACGAACCCACGTCCCCTGCATCGGCAGGCGGACTCTCAACCACTGCGCCACCTGGGAAGCCCCTCTTATAAGGTTTTTGTGAAGACTTTATAGTTGATTTTGTATAGTTGGAAAAATGGCAGACAGGATAGTTATTCAAAAATTTTATCTAGGGGCTTTCCTGGTGGCGCAGTGGTTGAGAGTCCGCCTGCCGATGCAGGGGACGCGGGTTCATGCCCCGGTCCGGGAAGATCCCACATGCCGCGCGGAGCGGCTGGGCCCGTGAGCCATGGCCGCTGAGCCTGCGCGTCCGGAGCCTGTACTCCTCAACAGGAGAGGCCACAACAGTGAGAGGCCCACATACCGCAAAAAAAAAAAAAAAAAAAAAAAATTTACCTATTGTTATCATTTCTTTTTTCTTCTCCCCTGGCACGTTGGGCCATGCCTCTTTTGGGGGTTACACATCAAACATTGATTTTACATAGAATTGTTTTTCTAAGGACATATGCTGAAGTTGATTCTCTTTCTATACCCAACCAAAATACTAATTGACAAATGAAAGCTATATGAGTATATTTATTCTTGAGAAAATATAATTATATTGTTGTTACTGATATATGCATCTGTCTCTTTCATCAGGCTATAAGTTTCCTTTGTGAAATACCATATGTTATAGACCATTTTAGCTCTAATTGGAAATAAAATTTTAGCTGTTAATTGGAAATAAAATGCTTCATATATGTCATGTTTAGTATTTGTATTTTGATTTTCATGTATGTCTCTCCAGGTATATATTTCTACATGGTTGGGGATTCTATAGATTAGCTTGCTTATTGACTTATATGATTACTTTTACAATCTGTTTGTTTGATATCTATGTCAAAGAAGGCTCATACTTTTAAATCTCAACAGTCTCATTATTCCTGAAAAAACTTGCCAGTAAAGATTTGACATGTGTCCCATATGAAACATTACTACTTAGTAGGTAATTTCTGGGCATAAATAGTTCTGTAGCTCACTCTGAAATCAAGTGGAATATTAAAAACAGAAAATCTTTAGCTAAATAATGGAAACATGACATAACTATATTCTCTCATACCCACCACAAGGCAGAATTTGGACAAAGTTTTATCGTAATTAGTTTAGCCTCTGCTCCCACATTCCAGTTTAACCAAAATATTTTTTTAAAGAAATAGGTAAATCTTGCACTTAACCCAATCCAAAAATGGGCAGAAGACCTAAACAGACGTGTCTCCTAAGAAGATATACAGATTGCCAACAAACACATGAAAGGATCTTCAACATCACTAATCATTAAAGAAATGCAAATCAAAACTACAATGAGGTATCACCTCACACCAGTCAGAATGGCCATCATCAAAAACTCTACAAACAATAAGTGCTGGAGAGGGTGTGGAGAAAAGGGAACCTTCTTACACTGTTGGTGGGAATGTCAATTGATACAGTCACTATGGAGAACAGTATGGAGGTCCTTAAAAAACTAAAAATAGAACTACCATACCACCCAGCAATCCCATTACTGGGGATATACCCTGAGAAAACCATAATTCAAAAAGAGACATGTACCACAGTGTTCGTTGCAGCTCTATTTACAATAGCCAGGATATGGAAGCAACCTAAGTGTCCAACGACAGATGAATGGATAAAGAAGATGTGGCACATATATACAATGGAATATGGCTCAGCCATAAAAAGAAACGAAATTGAGTTATTTGTAGTGAGGTGGATGGGCCTAGAGTCTGTCATATAAAGTGAAGTAAGTCAAGAAAGAGAAAAAACAAATACCATATGCTGACACATATATATGGAAACTAAAACAAAAAAAAAGTTTCTGAAGAACCTAGCAGCAGGACAGGAATAAAGACACAGACATAGAGAATGGACTTGAGGACACAGGGAGGGGGAAGGATAAGCTGGGACTAAGAGAGTGACATGTACATATATACACTACCAAATGTAAGATATATAGCTAGTGGGAAGCAGCCTCATAGCACAGGGAGATCAGCTCAGTGCTTTATGACCACCTAGAGGAGTGGGATAGGGAGGGTTGGAGGGAGACACAAGAGGGAGGATATATGGAGATATATGTATATGTATAGCTGATTCACTATGTTATAAAGCAGAAACTAACACCATTGTAAAACAATTATACACCAATAAAGATGTTAAAAAAAAAACCTACCTACTAGAAATATAGTAGTTTATATTAGTTTATATATAATGGTCAGTTTTTCCCAGTGCCTAAGCCAGTTCTTAGAAGTGTCATTAGATTGTTTTGGAAGCTGTAGTAGACTTAATATTAAATCATCACTTTACTGCAGCAAATGGTGTTTACTGTGGTAGTTTTAAAAAATTACATCAAAAGGATCTCATTTATTTGTGAAGAAGTAGCACACGAACCAGAAGATATTGCTCAATAATTAATATTTATTGATTAAATATAATGTACAGTGTTACGTACAATGTATGATATTTGCTCATAATTCATTTTGCAAATAAATACACATGAATACAATTAAATAAAATTTTATATATTATAAACTAAATATATATTTTGACAATTTGAAGATAATGGAATATTCAAAATAAGAATATTAGATGAATGGTTATAAAGCAATTGGAATCCTGAAAATGGATAATAAAAAGATAAACAATAGAAAATGGGCAAAGTATATAAACAGGTAATAGAGAATATCATAAAAGGGTAAGAAAAAAAAGTTATTTCTGTTGTTAGGGAAATGCAAATTAGAATAATATAACACAACATTTTACGTATCGATCTTGTAAAACTTAAAGGGACAAATTGTCTTTATGACCAGAGACTTTTTAGAAAAATATGTACTTTCATACATTGCTGATGGGCACATGAATTGTTTTATTTTGGACTAAAGTAAACATAGCATCCATTATAATTAAAATCCTGTCCTTTCACCCCCAACTGATAGAGTAACTAGTATAGGACTAGAACCGCACCATAAACTATAAAGTGGACAATATATATTAAGCAACAATTTATAGACATTGTGAAACAGCCAGCCTAATACTTTGATCTCAGAAGAAGAGAAACACACAGGCTATGCAGATATGATTTCTGTCCAGAAGTAGTTTTTTAGACCATGATACACAAAAGTGGAGCCCATGTAAAACACAGAGGTCTTCCTGGAGCAGTGATTGTATTTCAGAGCTTCTGAGCAGTTGGAATTTGTGGGGTAGAAAGAAGAAATCTTTAAAGAGGAGAACCTCCTAAAATCTGCTACATAAGTGTTTGGCTGATTACTAAAACAGACATTATGATGACAGAGATGTTGAAATTAACAGGCATGGAGTTTAAAACGTCTATTAAAAATATGCTTAAGGGAGGATCTTCAAGATGGCAGAGGAGGAAGACGTGGAGATCACCTTCCTCCACAAATACATCTACATGTGGAACAACTCCTACAGGACACCTACTGAACGCTGGCAGAAGACCTCAGACTTCCCAAAAGGCAAGAAACTCCCCACATACCTGGGTAGAGCAAAAGAAAAAAGAAAAAACAGAAACAAAAGAATAGGGACGGGACCTGCACCTCTGAGAGGGAGCTGTGAAGGAGGAAAAGTTTCCACACACTAGGAAGCCCCTTCACTGGTGGAAATGGAGATTGAGCGGGGGGGGAAGCTTCGGAGCCACTGAGAAGAGTGCAGCAACAGGGGTGCAGAGGGCAACACAGAGAGATTCCCACACAAAGAATTGGTGCTGACCAGCACTCACCAGCCCAAGAGGCTTGTCTGCTCACCCGCCGGAGTTGGTGGGGGGGGGGGGAGTGGGGCTGGGAGCTGAGGCTCAGGCTTCAGAGGTCAGATCCCAGGGAGAGGACTGGAATTGGCTGTGTGAACACAGCCTGAAGGGGGCTAGTGCACCACAGCTAACTGGGAGGGTGTCTGGGAAAAAGTCTGGAACTGCCTAAGAGGCAAGAGACCACTATTTCTGGGTGCATGAAGAGAGGGGATTCAGAGCACCGCCTAAACGAGCTCCAGAGATGGGTGCAAGCTGCGGCTATCAGCACAGACACCAGAGTTGGGCATGAAACACTAAGGCTGCTGCTGCAGCCACCAAGAATCCTGTGTGCAAGCACAGGTCACTATCCACACCTCCCCTCCTGGGGGCCTGTGCAGCCCGCCACTGCAAGGGTCCCGTGATCCAGGGACAGCTTCCCCGGGAAAACACACAGCGCACCTCAGGCTGTTGCAACATCATGCTGGCCTCTGCTGCCACAGGCTTGCCCTGCATTCCATACCCCTCCTTCCCCCTGGCCTGAGTGATCCAGAGCCCCCTAATCAGCCTCTCCTTTAACCTCCTCCTGTCTGGGCAAAGAATAGATGCCAGAGGGTGACCTACATGCAGAGGCAGGGCCAAATCCAAAGCTGAACCCCAGGAGCTGTGCGAACAAAGAGAAAGGGAAATTTCTCTGTGCAGCCTCAGGAGCAGCGGATTAAATCTCCACAGTCAACTTGATGTACCCTGCATCTGTGGAATACCTGAATAGACAACAAATCATTCCAAAATTGAGGCGGTGGACTTTGGGAGCAACTGTAGATTTTGGGTTTGCTGTATGCAACAGACTAGTTACTGATTTTTATGTTTCTCTTAGTACAGTTTTTAGTGTGTGTTTTCTTTGACGGATTTGTTTATTGGTTTGGTTGCTCTCCTTTTTTTTTTCATTACTTAAAATTTTTTTTATTTTAATAATTTTTTAATTTTAAAAACTTTGTTTTATTTTACTTTATTTTTTTCTTTCTTTCTTTTTTTCTCCCTTCTCTTCTGAGCCATGTGGCTGAAAGGGTCTTGGTGCTGCGGCTGGTGTCAGGCCTGAGGCTCTGAGGTGGGAGAGCCGAGTTCAGGACATTGGACCACAAGAGACCTCCCAGCCCCACATAATTTCAATTGGTGAGAGCTCTCCCAGAGATTTCCGTCTCAACGCCATGACCCAGCTCACTCAATGAACAGCAAGCTCCAGTGCTAGACACCCCATGCCAAACAACTAGCAAAACAAGAACACAACCCCACCCATTAGCAGAGAGGCTGCCTAAAATCATAATAAGTTCAGACGCCCCAAAACACACCACCAGACGTGGTCTTGCCCACCAGAAAGACAAGGTCCAGCATCATCCACCAGAACACAGGCACCAGTACCCTCCACCAGGAAGCCTACACAACCCATTGAACAAAACTTACTCACTGGAGCAGACACCAGAAACAACAGGAACTACGAACTTGCAGCCAGCGAAAAGGAGACCCCAAACACAGTAAGTTAACCAAAATGAGAAGACAAAACTTTACACAGCAGATGAAGGAGCAAAGTAAAAACCCACCAGACCAAACAAATGAAGAGGAAATAGGCAGTCTACCTGAAAATGAATTCAGAGGAATGATAGTAAAAATGATCTGAAGTCTTAAAACCAGAATGGAGAAAATACAAGAAACGTTTAACAAGGACCTAGAAGAGCTAAAGTGAAAAAAAAAAAATGATGAACAACACAATAAATGAAATTAAAAATTCTCTAGAAGGAATCAATAGCAGAATAACTGAGGCAGAAGAATGGATAAGTGACCTGAAGACAAAATAGTGGAAATAACTACCATGGAACAAAATAAAGAAAAAAGAATGGAAAGAATCTCAGAGACTTCTGGGACAACATTAAAGGCACCAACATTTGAATTACAAGGGTCCCAGAAGAATAAGAGAAAAAGAAAGGGTCTGAGAAAATATGTGAAGACATTATAGTTGAAAACTTCCCTAATATGGGAAAGAAAATAGTCAATCATTCCAGGAAGTGCAGAGTCCCATACAGGATAAATCCAAGGAGAAACACACCAATACACATATTAATCAAAAATTAAATACAAAGAAAAATATGAAAAGCAGCAAGGGAAAAGCAACAAATTACATACAAGGGAATCCACATAAGGTTAACAGCAGGTCTTTCAGCAGAAATTCTGCAAGCCAGAAGGGAGTGGCAGGACCTATTTAAAATGATAAAAGAGGAAAAACTACAACGAAGATTCCTCTACCCAGCAAGGATCTCATTCAGATTCGAGGGTGAAATTAAAGTTTTACAGACAAGCAAAAGCCAAGAGAATTCAGCACCACCAAACCAGCTTTACAACAAACGCTATAGGAACTTCTCTAGGCAGGAAAGATAAGAGAAGGAAAATACCTAAAATAACAAACCCAAAACAATTAAGAACATGATAATATGAACATACATATTGATAATTACCTTAAATGTAAATGGATTAAATGCTCCAACCAAAAGACACAGACTGGCTGAAAGGATACAAAAACAAGACCCATGTATATGTTGTCTACAAAAGACCCACTTCAGACCTAGGGACACATACAGACTGAAAGTGAGGGGATAGAAAAAGATATTCCATGCAAATGGAAATCAAAAGAAAGCTGGAGTAGCAATTCTCATATCAGAGAAAATAGACTGTAAAATAAAGACTATTACATGAGACAAAAAAGGACACTATAGAATGATCAAGAGATCAATCCAAGAAGAAGATATAACAATTTTAAATATTTATGCACCCAACATAAGAGCACCTCAATACATAAGGCAAGTGCTAACAACCATAAAGGGGGAAATCGACAGTAATATAATCATACTAGGGGACTTTAACACCCCACTTTCACCAATGGACAGAACATCCAAAATCAAAATAAATAAGGAAACACAAGCTTTAAATGACACATTAAACAAGATGGACTTAATTGATATTTATAGGACATTCCATCCAAAAACAACAAATACATTTTCTTCTCAAGTGTTCATGGAACATTCTCCAGAATATATCATATTTTGGGTCCCAAATCAACCCTTGGTAAATTTAAGAAAATTGAAATCATATCAAGTATCTTTTCCAACCACAATGCTGTGAGACTAGATATCAATTACAGGAGAAAAACTGTAAAAAATACAAACACATGGAAGCTAAACAATACACCACTAAATAACCAAGAGATCACTGAAGAAATCAAAGAGGAAATCAAAAAATACCTAGAAACAATTGACAACGAAAACATGATGAACCAAAACCTATAGGATGTAACAAAAGCAGTTTTAAGAGGGAAGTTTATAACAATACAATCCTACCTCAGGAGACAAGAAAAATCTCAAATAAACAACCTAACCTTACACCTAAAGCAATTAGAGAAAGAAGAACAACAACAACAAAAAAAACCCCAAAGTTAGCAGAATGAAAAAATTCATAAAGATCAGATCAGAAATAAATGAAAAAAAATGAAGGACACAATAGCAAAGATCAATAAAACTAAAAGCTGGTTCTTTGAGAAGTTGAACAAAATTGATAAACCATTAGCCAGACTCATCAAGAAAAAATGGGAAAAGTCTCAATCATCAGAATTGGAAATGTTAAATGAGAAGTAATAACTGACACTGCAGAAATACAAAGGATCATGAGAGATTACTATAAGCACCTATATGCCAATAAAATGGACAACCTGGAAGAAATGGACAGATTCTTAGAAAAACACAACCTTCTGAGACTGAACCAGGAAGAAATAGAAAATATAAACAGACCAATCACAAGCACTGAAATTGAGACTGTGATTAAAAATTTTCCAACAAACAAAAGCCCAGCACCACATGGCTTCACGGGCTAATTCTATCAAACAATTAGAGAAGAGCTAACACCTATCCTTCTCAAACTCTTCCAAAATACAGCAGAGGGAGGAACACTCCCAAACTCATTCTACGAGGCCACCAACACCCTGATACCAAAACCAGACAAAGATGTCACAAAGAAAGAAAACTACAGGCCAATATCACTGATGAACATAGACGCAAAAATCCTCAACAAAATACTAGCAAACAGAATCCAACAGCACATTAAAAGGATCATACATCATGATCAAGTGGGGTTTATCCCAAGAATGCAAGGATTCTTCAATATACACAAACCAATCAATGTGATAAGCCATATTAAAAAATTGAAGGATATAAACCATGTGATCATCTCAATAGATGCAGAAAAAGCTTTTGAAAAAATTCAACAGCCATTTATGTTAAAAACCCTCCAGAAAGTAAGCATAGAGGGAACTTACCTCAACATAATAAAGGCCATATATGACAAACCCACAGCAAACATCATTCTCAATGGTGAAAAACTGAAACCTTTCCCACTAAGATCAGGATCAAGGCAAGGTTGCCAACTCTCACCACTCTTATTCACCATAGTCTTGGAAGTTTTGGCCACAGCAATCAGAGAAGAAAAAGAAATAAAAGGAATCCTAATTGGAAAAGAAGAAGTAAAACTGTCACTGTTTGCAGATGACATGACACCATATATATAGAATCCTAAAGATGCTACCAGAAAACTGCTAGAGCTAATCAATGAGTTTGGTAAAGTAGCAGGATACAAAGTTAATGCACAGAAATCTTTTGCATTGTTATACACTGATGATGAAAAATCTGAAAGTGAAATTAAGAAAACACTCTCATTTACCATTGCAACAAAAAGAATAAAATACCTAGGAATAAACCTTTGCAGAAGACTATAAGAAACTGATGAAAGAAATTAAAGATGATACAAACAAATGGAGAAATGTACCATATTCTTGTATTGGAAGAATCAACATTGTGAAAATGACTATACTACCCAGAGCAATCTACAGATTCAATGCAATCCTTATCAAACTACTGATGGCATTTTTCACAGAACTAGAACAAAAAAATTTTACAGTTTGTATGGAAACACAAAGGACCCTGAATAGCCAAAGCAATCTTGAGAAAAAAAGACGAGCTGGAGGAATCAGGCTCCCTGACTTCAGACTATACTACAAAGCTACAGTAATCAAGACAGTATGGTACTGGCACAAAAACAGAAATATAGATCAATGGAACAGGATAGAAAGCCCAGAGATAAACCCACGCACATATGGTCACCTTATGTTTGATGAAGGAGGCAAGAATATACAATGAAGAAAAGACAGCCTCTTCAATAATTAGTGCTGGGAAAACTGGGCAGATACATGTAAAAGAATGAAAGTAGAATACTCCCTAATACCATACACAAAAATAAACTCAAAATGGATTAAAGACCTAAATTTAAGGCCAGACACTCTAAAACTCTTAGAGGAAAACATAGGCAGAACACTCTTTGTCATAAATCACAGCAAGATCCTTTTTGACCCACCTCCTAGAGAAATGGAAATAAAAACAAAAATAAACGAATGGGACCTAATGAAACTTAAAAGCTTATGCACAGCAAAGGAAACCATAAACAAGACAAAAAGACAACCCTCAGGATGGGAGAAAATATTTGCAAATGAAGCAACTGACAAAGGATTAATCTCCAAAATATACAAGCAGCTCATGCAGCTCAATGTAAAAAAAAAACCAAACAACCCAATCCAAAAATGGGCAGAAGACCTAAACAGACATTTCTCCAAAGAAGATATACAGATTGCCAACAACCACATGAAAGGATGCTTAACATCAGTAATTATTAAAGAAATGCAAATCAAAACTACAATGAGGTATCACCTCACACCAGTCAGAATGGCCATCATCAAAAAACCTACAAATAATAAATGCTGGAGAGGATGTGGAGAAAAGGGAACCCTCTTACACTGTTGGTGGGAATGTAATTTGATACAGCCACTGTAGAGAACAGTATGGAGTTTCCTTACAAAACTAAAAATAGAACTACCATACGACCCAGCAATCACGTTATTGGACATATACCCTGAGAAAACCATAATCCAAAAAGAGTCATGTACCACAATGTTCATTGCAGCTCTATTTACAACAGCCAGGACATGGAAGCAACCTAAGTGTCCATTGACAGATGAATGGTTAAAGAGGATGTGGCACATATATACAATGGAATATTACTCAGCCATGAAAAGAAACGAAATTGAGTTATTTGTAGTGAGGTGGATGGACCTATAGTCTGTCATACAGAGTGAAGTCAAGAAAGAGAAAAAAAAATACTGTATGCTAAAACATATATATGGAATCTAAAAAAAAAAAATGGTTTTCACGAACCTAGGGGCAGGTCGGGAATAAAGATGCTGACATAGAGAATGGACTTGAGGACATAGGGAGGTGGAATGGTAAGCTGGGATGAAGTAAGAGAGTG